>NC_045560.1:125348378-125648378 GCF_009819795.1 Aythya fuligula | reverse complement strand
TGTAAAAGAAGAATAGACTATTGTAAATGCTTCATTATGTAACATAAATCTGAAGGTGAACTATGAATGCTGCTTTCAAATCAGCCTGTTAATTAGGTTTTATTAGACCCAGAGGTGAGATTCAGAGGTTCGTGTTCTAATTCAGTGGCATAAAATGTAGGGAGATTTTGGCTCTCATAGATGGAAAAAAAATATATATTTTAATCCATTCCTTTCTAACTAGAAATGGAAAGTAGAGCCCCTTCAGTCATATTTAGAATCAAAAATGGACAGCTGCAATCTGATATTCAGTCCAACTATTCCCACAGTTGAGCATAAAATTGAGATTTGGATTTTGGCCCTTTGATTTACTAATCGACCTAAATAACCAAATGACATTGCTTTTAATCTACAAGGGGAAAACTAAGTGAGAAAATGGCTGAACTGGTATACAAATATGTCTAAACATATCTAGCAATTATGCTTTAGGTCTCTAAACAATGTTTCTGTTCCTAGTCACTTGGATTTCACTTCCACCATCAGTTGCACAGGGAGTATCAGTGTGGGCATGAGGAGTTCCCAAATGGACCTGTGGCCACAATGTGTCTTTCCCACCCATCCTCAGATAAACTCAGTTGTGAACCTACCAAGATTGTGAAGCCACCAATCACCTTCTTCTGTTTTGTTAGTTGTGTGCCATGATGATTCAGGAAGCAAAGGCAGCAGTGTATAGACCCATGCCCATGTTACTCATTAAAAGTCTCAACATCTTATATGCTTATATGAACCTGCCACAGCTAGGTTCAAGCTATTGCATGTACTGCCCTAGTTCATATATCTGCAGGACATATTCCTCAGTTCCTTTGGCTCCAACCTTTTGGTATTACGCAATACTAATTGCATATGTTCACACTCACTGTAGCAATGCTGCAAGAATGTGAAAAGAGGAATAACAAATCCACATCTTGTTGTCATGGCACATTGACTCTTCTGTGCAAGTTGGTTCCTGTTTATTAAATTCAAGTCAAGTTACTCACTCACTTGTCAGATCCTCATGTCTCATCCATTTTATATCTTTGCTTGAAGGAGAATTTTCAGTTTCTTCCTCCTACTCAGTGTATGCCAAAGGCGGCCTGGGGTAAAATAAACAAAATATCATGTATTTATATCTATGGCTAGAAGAAAGGCTATGTTTCAAACTCATTATAACACTTGTTAACAACAGTGTACAAAATTTAAACCTGTCTAAACAATGACAGGAGGAAACAATTGCATTAATTATATAAATAAAATTAATCATTGGTTCTCCAAAACATACATTAAACATGCTGTTAGTGATATAGCCCATGAAAAATAAACTATACAGTCCTAGCGGTCAGGCTATAACCAACTCTGACATCCCTATATTTTCCTGCAAACCTGCAGTGGTTTGTAGTTTTCTTTGCTGCTTGGAAGAAGGCAAACAAATATAAATTGAAAGGCACTGCTATGATTTGAAATTACTCAGCCAAAAGTTGAACCCATACAACTGTCATCTTATTTATCCATCAGCACAGATATTTTGTTCTGCCAGAATTCCCCAAATCCTCAGTTCTGTAGTGCAGACAGTAAATCCTAAGGAACCATATTTTAGTAACACTAATTGGCAGAGCTGTTGAAAAAGACCAAAGACCTAAAAAAAAACAAATAGGATAATGGTAAAAGCCTCTGCCCACAAACCTAGCTTGTGGTCTCTGTGACTTTGCCACGGCACTTCAGCTTGCCAGATGCTGACTGCATCAGTCTGCAAATATTCTACTATTCCTTCTTTTAAGAGTTGTCGAGGTTGCTGGGTAGATAAGTATTCTGGACCTTTAAAAATAAAATAAAAGTATAGGAAGGGAAAGGATTAAAAGCAGCAAAATAAATAAATGGTTTTGGTTGAATAACACAACTTTTGGAAAGGCAGCAATCATTACTTATCTCCCAGAAACTAAATGGTGGTCAGCAGCCTGGGAGAAAGGATTGGCCAGGCTAGGAGAAATGACTTGGCTTAAAGAGCATCTTGTTTGCCATGCCAGCACCTGTGGTTAATTTTAAAGTCCACGTTAGCTGAAATATCTTGTAATAATTTGGCTGGGGCTTAACCCATCTATCTCCAGAGTTGGAAGGAGAGCAGGCAGTGCGCCACGGCCAGACCAGCTATCAGGCCGCAGTGTGGCTATGCATGGCCCTCTCCGGAAACCAGGATCTCCACTCCACTTCTGCTGTACTTGCAGGGACACCTGAACACCATCAGAGCTAGAGCTAAATATACTAAACACTGTGCAGATTTGAACAGCTTGCACATGTCCTGGACACTGTCCTAGGGCCCATAGGGAGGCAAAGCATGAACATGGCCAGCAGCCACAAGTCTCTGCCCTTATTGCCTGCTCTTCCTCAAACCAATGCACATCATGAAAAAAACAGTTTCCAGACAGAGCTGATATCTTGTGTGTGAGTGAGCAGTAGTGTATTGGAAGGCAAACGGTGGCTGTTGGAGCTCCGGGATCCAGGATGGCTGGGAAGGCTGGGCTGTGTGCTCTGATCCCATGTCATACTAAATGACCTAACAGCTCCATCTGAAGTCTGTTACTTCTTAGTAACATCATACACAAAATGGCTCTTGTGGCATTGGCATGATTGCAGTTGTGAGGCACTATGAGCTTCTTGAACCTATAATAAAAGGCCGAAAGTTATCAATGGTATCAGTATTTTATTATACATACATTTATATTTTAAATTCAATCTTATTTCTTTTTAAATTGTTTTTCTTTACTCCCCACACTTCCCATTAGGTCAGCCAGATGCTACGTTGGGTTGGTTTTATTATTTATTTTTTTCTTGGGAGAAAAGAAAATTTTCTTCTCCTTCTTCTCCTGCTGAATATCCTTGTCCCTTGAGAGGGTTTCCTTGTGTCCCAGCTCCGTCTCCTTCTCATGCACAGGTTGCGGTACATAGTAGAGAAAATAGTTATCCTTGGTGACTGCATAGCAAAAGCATACAGAGATGGCACTACTCATTTCCCACCCCTCTAAATTCAAGGTTGGTGGTTCTGCAGGTAGGAACATCATCTCCTGTGAAATGTGGTAAGGTATTCAGAGGAGAAATGCTTCTACAAGCAATGCTTGTACCTCCACCTCTGCCCCTGGACATGGCTCCCACATTGGATACCCTCAAGGTGTGTGCCAGATAATTACAGCCCAGCAGCCTTTCATGGGTCATGAAATTTGAACTGGAATTGAATCCTAGAGCTACTGTGCCAGCTGAATGGTAATGGTGTTATGAAAGGTTTTCTTTTGTCTAAACAGTACAATCTGAGTGTGAGAGAGGGAGGAAGAAATCCTTATACAGAAAAGACTGCTTCATTTCCAGTGTTATTAAAACTGCTTTGAGGTCACTTTTGTCACTCCCTTACCAAAAATAATGCTAAACTCTTCATTAATCTCTTGTTCTTCCTCATATTTTCATGTGTGATTCACTACCAAATAATTAGGATGGATAAGGAAGGAGTGGGGGATCTGTTTTTTTTTCTCCCTTGGTATTTATTGAAAAAAAAAAACTGTGAGAAAAATGTAAATGAAGCTTTGACAATAAAAGCATGTGATTGAGAAAGTGTTAATGGTAATACGTAAACGGTTTTCAGCAAAATTTGTATTAAAATACATATCTAGCAAGTCAGCTACACTGAAAGATGTAAGTGGATCATAGTGATTTATCTCAGTGACAGCTAGTGCTTTTGCAGGTTCTACTGAAGAATGAAAATTTGTTTCATAGAGATTTATCCATTAAAGAAATGTGGACCTCTAAATGCCTGTCAGGTCCTGGCAGAAGTTGCAAGACCCATGAGCAGTCAGGAAGACGTGACCCATCTCCATGTGTCAAAGTAGATGCCGCTGCACAAGTGGTGTCTAAGGAAAAGATTTAGCTCCGAAATCCTACCTTGTCTCTCTTTGTTTTATTGTCAGCTCCTTTTGTAGACACCACAGGCTGGGTCTTTGAAGGAGGTTGGGATGAGAACACCTGTCTCACTCAGGATAATGTCATTTCTGCCTTAATTCACGATAATACAAAGAAGCCCAAATGCAGTGAGCCAAGAAGAATATTCTTGGGCTGTAATCCAAAAATAGTGATTGTTTTTTTCCCTTGCTGAGAAGCAAATGAGGAGCAGAACTGGAATGTGAAAGAATGTCTCTAGATTTTCTGAGATTTCTGGATTTATCCAATTGTCTAATGATTGTTCATATAGCATAGAATGGTTGGGGTTGGAAGGAATCTTCAGAGTTCATCTAGTCCATACTCCTGCTGCGGGCTATCTGGTTCCTAACCTTTTTGGTTTAAATTCCTCTTTACATTTGATTTGGTTATATATAATGTCCTATCAATATTGCTGTGTATTTTTTGTTTCCTCACTTACTATCAGTCCAGGCTCTTCTGCTTGCAGTAGATATTAATTCTACTGATATCTACACTTCTCAGCTGAGGGACACAAAACGTCTCTTACACCAGGTGCGATTTTGCATTCCCATCTGCCCACCTGCTCTACAGTCACTGCCCACTGCACCATACCCATCCCTCTCCTCTCCACAGAAGCCGTCAGCCAGCTCAGGGGCTGCTCTCATGCCTTCCGCCAGAGCACTCCCAGGGAGCTGCAGGGGTAAGGTTCTTGGTCTGCTCCTTTTGCCTGAGGCAGGATATCAAGAATGCACTTTTGGGCTTGGAAAGCATTGAGTCAAGCAAAGTCATGTCAGTTATTTTCTCTCATACTCAAAAAATTGATGATTTTTAGAAGGAAAGGATATAAATCAGGTGGAAGTTACTGGAAATGTTTTATTCTTATCAGCATGGAGTAGGAAAATTTGTGGCCTGATATTGACAGAACATGGCTTTTCTGGGTTAAAATATACATTTACTTCTGCTACTGGTTTAGAAATGCTTTAGGAATACACAAAGGATTTTTTTAAAAATAAAAGCATGGTGCCTCAGGGAGTACCGCTAGTTTAAATAACACATGAAAAGTATTTATGAGCCTTTTTTTATGAGGTGGTCAAAGCAAAGACCATCCAGCATGTAACATAAGACTGGCTGAAGAAGAAAGGTTTTTCAAAACCACACTGGAGAGTTAAGCATGAATGGAATTTTATTTCAGTCTCTATTGCTTATTTAAATTAATGATGTTTTCAGATGGAGTCTAAATGATAATACAGAGGAAGGTGAGTTTTGCCAGGGAGCTGGACACTAGTCTATTATTCAAAGAATGTTACTGACTAATGTTGAAATAATCCTAAATAGATAATAGGTTTAGTGAAAGAGAATTTTTAAATAGGACTTTCAAACATTTTCTAATGCACCTGAATGGTGTAGACACATTCTTTAGCAATGGAGTTTAATATTCAGGCCCAGGTACCATAGTGACATTTCTCCCAGTATTTATCCAGTGTGTCCAACCACAGCAAAGTGCAGAGTAAAGGTCCTTGCCTCTTGTTTAGTTAGGCAGTACCTGCTCAGTAGTTCCTGCTGTGCTGTTGTAGAGTTAATGAAGTTATCACCACTACAGGAAGAATGTCCAGTCCATCTCCATGTCAGGGAATATATCACCTCTAGGTCTAATTCCTGAGGTCATCAAGTCCTGGCCCCTTTCCTTGGAAGGGTTTCAAGAGCTACCACTCCAAACAGGTATCACCATATAGCTTCCTTCCACTTTATACACACTCGTTCACACTTTAGTTCCAACTCCTCTCTTCCTTCCCCTAAGTCTCTTATCTCCACACAGGTCTCTGAGTTAGAAGACAGATTATGGAGACTTGCAGTCCTATGGACTGCTATCAGTATGACCTCCTCAGACTTGCTACTGCTTCCATTTCCTGCCATCCTGACTTCCACAGCCAACTTTTTCAGTAAAAGTATGTGTGGTTTAGACAGCCTGCCTTTTTGAGGTGCTTCGAGTCCAAATGTACCTACTGGCCTAATACATCATTCTCAGTGAAGTGAGCTTTGTACTTCTTGAACTATGCCTCACTTCCCACAGCGATAGCACAGACTTCGAGTTTTAAGCTTCACTGCAACCGTATAAGTACTTAAAAGGTTTGCAGAAGCACAGGTCGAGGAAGAAAGCTTGTGAATTAACATTGTTTTGTTTATGTCTTAATAATTCATGTGCATATGGCACTAATTAGGACATTCATTAGAAATTATTTTTGCAATTAGTAGGCTAGTAAGTAAGGCAGAATTGAACCTGATTAATTACATGACCACCCTTAACCACTTAAAGTTAAATATAGACATAAAACCTCAATATATTCAGAATAAACATAATTTGGAAAGAGAGAGAGAGAGAGGTTCTAGCATGCTAGCAATTATTTGTGCTGCTTCACTGGGAATAAAATTGGAGGACTGATCTGGCCAAAAAATCAGTTTGAAAAAAAAAATAATAATAAAAGCTGTTTTATATTTTGTTCTGTTTGTTGTTGTGTTGTGTTGTTTTGTTTTTAAGTGAGGAAGTTTCTTTCAAGCTGCTATTGCTAGTGACCATTTAGAAACATCAAACCACAGCCTCACACAGGAAATGTAAATAAATCCTGCCAAGGGTGGCATGGAACTTCAATAACTTTAAACCATTTTACACCTAAATGAGAGCATCTGTGAAAGGGATTAGCATGCTGTAATTTATGTGCAGTGACTTCCCTCCTCAAACTGGTTTGCCTGAACTTTCCCACGTGTCCCTAGGCAGATAAGCAGACATGGAAAGAGTCTGAGCTGTGCTGGTTTAGTCACTTCATGGACTGATTCCATGGATCTGGGTGTTTGAAATTGATACTGCACAGAGACTCCTTGATTTTGGTGTAGGAGCTTCACTGAATGAACTCACATCACTCACAGCAATGTTCTAACCATGTAGATTGTTCCGCAATTTATTGTTAGTAATGATGGCAGTGTGTCTGTCTTGGTAACCATTGTCATTCAAGAACATGCTGTTGGCTTTGCTTGTGGAGATTAAAAGCATCTTAAAATGAAACAGCTGCAATCTCAGTTGTTATTCATTAACATTTCATTGTTCAATCTGTTTTATTGATTTTCATAGTGCATAAAATATACAAAACATGCAGCAAATCCAATACCAAATGAAAGAGCAATGTGTAGAGGGAATCATGCAGGCCAAGCAAGGGCTACACTGAATGAAGCAAGCAGTCTGAAATAGGCTGGGCATGAGTTCACCAAGGGAAGTGGACTAAGCTGCCCCCCTGCATTTAAAAACACTGGGAAAAAACATTAAGCACCATTGTAGAAGTGTATAGCTCAAATAATAACAGCCTCTCAACCCAGAGCACAAACCAATGGTTCCACTCAAAGGAATGTAAGAATGTAAGATTCTTCTCAGAAACTTAAATACACAATTTGGGCAGTGGGTCTTCAGCCCTATATTGAGTACATTAACTACTATGTATTTGGACATGTGTATATATGTTTGTGAGTGTTTGTGCGTGTTTCTTGTACAAAAGGCTGTGCAAATGTAGTGACAGAAAAGCTCAAAGGAGGGAGGAAGCTGAAGAATGGCCTAATTCAGTAGTGATCATGAGGAAAAAGATCTTTTGTGGGATCCCTCCCTCAGTATTACCTGTATTCAAGAATGCAGGGCTCGTAGCCAGGGAGAACTGCCTACAAGCTACCTGACTCCATCATTAATTTCTCTTCTTAAGGAGAACAGCCTTCAAGCCCCCAGTTTTCTGTCAAGGCTGATCAAGTTGAAAGGGTAACACTATCATCTGCATGAACTGTGCCTGCATGCATTGTCAGGGAGCCAAACTGGCATCATCCAAATCCCAGGGAGGCCAATGGGATGATTCTGATTTCACCCCAAAGGGTATTCAGTAGCATTTTTATCACCTAAATATATATTGCAGGATAATTGTTTTTTTAATTTTAAATGGTTACAAAACAGCAACACTAATAGGAAAGATGTTAGCCCTGTCACTCTGCTGCTAGTTAAACGTGGAGAAGAGACTTTGCTTCAATGAAGCCCTTCATCCTGCTGAAGACCACTCCTGCTTCACACAGTATGAGTAGCTCCAGTGCTGCATCTGCCCCTGCCAGGGGTCAAAGCCATGCATGTATGCAGCTGCTACATGTTCTGATGGGGACAAAAACATCTAAGGCCTCTGGGCAAAACTCAAGAAGTTCCATAATGTGATTCCCAGGCCACTTTGGACACTCTCTTCCTGTAGACTTCATGCACAACAAAGCTGAGATGGGATTCACAGTGTGCTTGGGCTCAGTGCCATATGAATAGCAGCTGTATCCTGGCAGAGGAACAGTCCAGCCCTGGGCATTGATTTCCTGTGCTTTGGTAATATCTCAGGTCTGGCACCTCTATGTAATTGGTCAGAGAATGGCATTTGGCTGTGTCACCTGTGCTGAACACATTAATTAACATTCTTCTTGAAGCACTGTAGCCATGCAAAGTTAGTTTGCGCTGTCAGTTCTCTTCCATGGGAGCCAAATTCTGACCTTCTTCTATTTCATTCTCCTAGAACCTCTTTTCCTGTCATTTTCATTTACATTGCTAAGCAGTCTAAGCATACTTAGACTACTATTTATCTGTCTCTAGAATACAACAGGCACTTATCTGGCACAATAAACATAATAATGATAATAACAGAGCTGTCTCTTAGTGTTTATTTGCATGCACCTGGTAAACTCAGGGGAAAGACTGAGTGCAGTGATGTATTTTAGTCATTAAAAGACAACTGATGTTTTATTTAACTAAATAATTAAAAGTTTTACAAAGATCACCAAAGGGGGCTTTTATAATAGCTCAGTTTCAGCTGAATGCCCAAGTCAACAGGTATGGTAATTGTTCAAGAGAATAATTTTAATATAAGCAGCAAAGGTTTTTAAAGATTCAAATATATTTCCCTCAAGAAAATGAAAAGTGTTTCCGTAGAGATTATGATGACTGCATAATTAGTCCACCATTCCTCTGTGCACAAACTACACCAGGATCCCAAAAGATTTGAGTAGATAATTTCTTGCAGCAGGTCATTGATGGTATGGAGCTATAAAATGATGGTACTCAGCTGGTTTAGCTGCCATTCAGAGATGATTTGTGCCTATAGGAAGGACAGTATTTTGCTTAAAGTTGAACATGTGAATAAGAAACATACAGTCCCTGCACAGTGATAAGAATGCTCTTCTTTAAAAAATAAATAAATAAACAAATAAATAAATAAAGTTATTTTCTCTGAACTGAGGATTTTTGGGGGGCACACAAGAAAAGCAGTTGGCAAGGCAATGTCTCAGGAGTAGTTAATTAGTGAGAATATGATATGAAAAGAGGGACTAAACTCTCCCTTTCACTTGACAAAATGGATACTAACTCCTGCATGGTCCATTCCTAGCTTGGTAGAGAAGCTTGACAGTTCTTCTAATATATTCAGTGCTATAAATGTGTTCTTAAGCTGCTACTCCAACTACCAGCATTAACTTTTCCCTTTTCTTCTCCTCCTAGTATTTGCCTTTTTACTCCTCCCTCATATTGTCTTCTAGAGGAAATAGCTTTCTATGCTTTTTGTGAGAAATCACTTCTCACTTTTGTGTCCCTGGGGTAAGAGCCAGTGTCATTGTCATTGGGCTCATTTCTCATATGCATGACACATTTACCTTGCAAACCTTGTGGTGCCAGAAGATGTTACTCAACTTATGCCAACACAGCCTCCACTTTAGGAATGGTTTGTGTTTTCTAGTCTTCTTCAGCACAGGGTTAGAGGATTGTCTCAATCCATTTTGATGAGTTTTGAAGTTTATCTGGCTGTGTTGACCTTAAGCAGCCTGCATAATATGAACCTGAGGGCTGGAGAAGGACCAGAGTAACGGCAGTGTGTAAATGGGGACAGTAGGTCTTCAAGTACTCTAGTGGGATCTTACCAACATACCCTGATCCCTTATGCCTTGCCTCTTAGATGCTTAAATAGGAAAGAGTAATATTTGCAAGGCAAGGACTCCATGAAAGTACATGGGCTCCACCTGGTATCTGTCGGTTATACAAGTATTGAGCAGCTAAGAGTTTGGCCCTTGGTGTTTTAGATGTGTGTATAATGCCATAAGTAACTGCTTGAGCACTGCAGTGCAAAGAACAATTATAATCTTAGTAAAGTATAAGCATAAATTGTTATACAATTACCATAATTATGTTTATATTACTAAATGTACTACATGGTACATTATAAATGGTACCATGAGGCTGATTAAAGCTAAAGAGCTACTTTCCTGCTCACTGATTACAATTAGCTCTTCACTGAATTGCTTGCCAAATGACTCCATAAAACTACAGTCAATTGACCTTACATGTTGTATTTTTGGTATGCATAATAGGAACAGTTAAATTTTTTCACACAGAGAACTCTGCCATGGGTATATTAAGGTGAATGGAAAAATGTACCTTCAACAGAAGGAAAAGCTGGGGCTTTTTACATACTGCTACATTACACATTTGCAAGCTCTCATAAGCTTTTAAAAGTCCAAATCTATCAGCTCTCTCTCTAACTTGTGGGTAAGTCCCCATCAGTCTTCTCTTTCATTTTGGTATGTCATGAGATTGCATTTCAGGAGCTCAAGGGAAGGGAATAATTTCTGTATCCCTAAGGGCCACCAATTGAAAATGTGATCTGGGTGTTCACTTTCCCAGAGTGCATACACTACTCATGCTAAGTTTTAAGACACTGTTCCTGAATTTGATCGGTCCTTATTTTCAGCATAACAGCAGAGCCTTTCACCTCACAAATCTCACTTTCTCCATTTCTTTCCTCCAAACAAAAACTCCTCCCCCCTTCTGGTAACAACCACAATCCCTGATACTATGGTTGATATACAGCCAGCTCTGTACTTTGCTGGTATCTGCTTTTACTTTTGTAGCTCAGCAGGGTCTTTTGCTTCCTCCAAGCCCCACCTAAATTTAACATAGATTTTCATGCCCTCCTCTTTGTTTTCATGTTTGACACCCTCCCGGTCTTCTTCCTTGTTGATTTCCTTAAAGCTGATTTTGATCTCACTGTGAATCTAACCAAATAAGATTGGTATTAACAAAAAAAAAAAAAAAAAAAAAAAAAAAAAAAAAAAAAAGACTTTTAGAAACAAAGCTCTGAAGACTAAATGTAATCATGCTCATTCTGAGAGCTGCAGTCATTTGTCCTTGGCTCGTTTTTCCCAGAAATGACTGGCACGGAAATTTTTTTTCATAAGGGTACTTGGCTCTGCTCTCACTTGGCTGGTCTTGGGAGATTATTTCAGTTACAGTTTCATCTGCCAAGTCCCATATTCCCTTGTGACCTAGTTTGGATTTTAGATTTCTATCTAGACCACCTGCCTGGTGTTAATTAGTTATGGTTTCCTTTTTATATGCAAAATTGCTTTAACTTCATGCGCTGGCACAGATTTTCCTGGGCTTCCCTCTTGGTTCTACTGTACAACCAGCACTGCCTGCCTAGACCTGTCATCTGCAGTACAAAATCAGCCAACCTCAATCAGATATGACAAATTGGTCAAGGGGAAGGGGTGGGAGAAGAGAAGTTGCAATTAACTTTCATGTTTCCCACTTTGAGACTGTTGTGCTCTGTGGACCTGGAAAATCATTTTATCTGACTGAGCTGCTGGACTTCTTTCTAAAAAGTCACTGTATGTTAGTCCTCAGTAAAAGGAGAGGTAAAATGTCTTTAATAAGTACTAGAAGTCCATGTGCCCGTCTATTTATAATCGAGATATACAGCTCTGTCAGGGCTGTTCTTTCACACCCAGACTGTTTGCTGTCTACTTGTTACTATATCAGGCTGGACTGATTATCCTGTTACTCTAATAGGCGCTGTCTGTAACCTCTGTACATCCTGCTTGTTCTGTTCCTCTTGTAACTGGTGCTTTGGGAACCCTTGCAAAAACACCATGGCAGAACACCTCCAGCCAAGCTGAAGGTCATCCTCACCAGGATGTTAGTTCACATCTTCCTGGGCTATCTCTGATCTGAATAAACAGTCAATCTCCTCTTTTATTAGCTGCTATCCTATCTTGGCTACAGTTCACTTTTGGGGGGAGAAGGGGTTGTCATTGTTGATAAATGATGATAAAGGTGGTAAGTAAATGTTTATGTTTTCTAATCCTCCATCAACTTTAGCAGATGCCCTTCTGATCCATTCTAACAGAATATTCTTATTTCTTGGTCAGGATTGTATAGCTTGGTTACTGCAGTGAGTGTTTGGCTACACTCTGTCTGACGGAGTTGTCACCATATCCAGAGTTTCATATAAATAAGTGATCACCAAAGCTCAGTTGTCTCCATAGGAATTCTTTTGTGTTATAACAATGTTTCTGCTGATAATTCTTGCAGAAGACAAGGGCAAACAGGCCCCACATTAAAACTAAAGTTGTTATTTTGACTGCTTGGCACAAAAATTGTACAATATAAAATGATGCCATGTCAAGACTGATGTCAAGTATATGTCTTTGGATTCTGGTAGACACAAGAATGAAAAGCCATCTATGTTTATACTATGCTTGCTTATATGGCTTGCTTGTTTCATTCAATGCATGCCATCTCTGCAAAATTTCATTGACCAGTAGCTTTGAAACCCAGAGGTACCATGAAATTCCTCTAATATGAACACAGCCCACACAATTTAACTGAACAACTCCAGGCCCATTATTTCTATTTGAAACAAAATATATTTTTTAGAAAGATATACAAATACTCATATAAAGATTTAGATTATAATTCACTTCTCACTATGTAAAAGGTGCCAAGTGTTCAACAACCTCTTTCAGAAGCCACCCAGTTTAAGACCACCATTTGAGGTACCAAAATTTCCCTTCGGAGCAGTTTCTCCCTCAAAAGAAACATGTCAGGTTAGATCAGAGATCTAGCTTTCACATGGTTAAAATTAAGCTTTCTCTCTTTCCATCAAAGTGACAAATGCACCAAATTCTCTGTTTGACAATTTAAAACATGAATGACACCTGACAGTTTTGAGTCAGCCATGTTGGTCTCCATCATTTGGCCTTGTCCAAAGCTGTGCAATTATGAAGATGCAAATTTGTATGACAACACAGGTCCTGTGATCAGTCTGCTGATACAAGAGACATGAGGTATCACTGATGCCTTTGCAGTTTCTATACTGTGCAAGTTAGATCTAGAGTAACAGTATCAGTGGCCACAAGCTGAATATGTCAGAACAGATAAAGAGAGTGGATGCACTAAAAAAAAAAAATAATAATAATAATAATAATAATAATAATAATTTCTGAATTTGGGCTGAGTTTCTCCTCAGATACTTTTCATGATGTAACAAAAGACTGCCCTTAGAACACCCAAGTTCAGTGAGGCCAGACAGCTCAAAATTACATACTTTAGGTTCCAGCCCAGAGATGTCACAAGGATGGAGCTAACCTCAAGTGTATGATTTACACTGCTGACTGTCACAGGAGTACTTACTTGGTTAAGTATCATGGTACATCAAAGTTCCTGTGAGTCCATTAGCAGGTCCTTTGAAATGAGAGGGATATTTTATAGATCCTTCATGTATCAAAGTCATAGACTAAATTAAATGTCCGTAGAAAACCACTCTCTGGCAACTGGTACTTGCACTCACACTTTCACACTCTTGCCCTTCAAATCAGGGTCCCTGCATTCAGGTTGCCCACTCAGAAGAGTTTCTACCCCTTGCTAGCCCTCAGACCATGCTTGAGTATTGTCTGGGTGAGTGCTGTTTGACATGAGCCAAAGCCATCCCTGGGACCTCTTTAAAAATTTAGCAGCACAGGCAATTGAAGCCCTGTGCCTGGGAACATTCCTTGCCACTTTTTAATTTAGTAGAATAGTTGTAGCCTCGGAGACTGAACATTCATCTCAGGTTACTTACACAAGCACGCACAGAGGCAGGAGAAAATTGAGAGGCAGATAGTCAGGGAATCACTTTGTGCTTTCTACAAAGCCACATATACTTAACTGTGATAATCTGGACAAAAGAAAATGGACTTTCACCAATGTGTTGAAATGCAGGAACATTTCGGACCATGGCATTATTTGTGTACCAAATTAAAATCTATCCAAGTACTTAGAAGTTACATATATCCTAAAAATAATAATTATAAAAATATTTTTTATAAAATTAAAAATTGCACTTAAAATGGTTCATTTAAAAATGACTGGACCATGTTTTGTAAACTAACATGTTTTGTTAAATAAAAAAAAAAATAATTAAAAAAAAAAAAGGCAAAACAAAACAGTCCCTTAGATGTCTAATCCAATTTGAAAGGTGACCCTTTAAGGAAAATAATAGTAATACAAAAGGAGAAAATTCTTAGGCAGCCTTAAGAGCTTGCTAGGTATCCCTTCCCCAAAACTGTGGCAGTCTTCTCCACAATGCTTTCATTGCACTTTCAGATAGTGTAAAGTATATGCTGATGTGCAAGCTTCAAATGCAGCCCTGCTACTGTAGGCACTGAAGTCACTGCCTAAATTTGCCTTCTTTCCTATTGATTTATGTACACTTTTGTGAAACTAGATACACTCATCTTCACATACTTTTAAAATATCCGTTCTTTTGAAAACTGTTCAGAAAAGACACCGGAGGTAATGTACCTTACAGTATATGACTCTACTGAGAATAAATGAGGGGGGAGTGAACTGAAAGGAGGGACAGAGGATAGCTGAGAGTCTCAGCAATAGCACAGAACAGGCAGGAAGTGGCTAATGAAACTGAATCCGACAGCAGCTGGGCTGTGTTGCATACGGTGTCTAGCAGAGATTTCACTGGACTGTCCAGAGGATAACAGGAGGATGTGCAGCCTCACAGGTTTTTTTCAGTTTACAACTGAAAAATAATTAGAGTTTTTGCATACTAATATATATATAATGATAATTTATTTGAAGTAGAGAGAATAATATTGCCTGCTTCATAATTTTTCTTCCAAAAGCATGTGGCATTTGTCAGTTCAGCAGCACTAGTAAACTTGCGTACAGTCCTTTACCCAATGCCTCTGGCTTTAGCTCAGGTGGATGCTAAATCAGAAGTCTCCACTGTGTAATGTATACATACCCTGTTTCTATCTGAGTTATGATGGTGCCTTTTCAGAAGGTACAAGTGTCCACTGAAATCTGTGTCTTATCTGAATGGGAAGGCCATTATACTTCAATGAGTGAACACAGGCATAGAAATTTTAAGACAAACAAGCTGTTTGGAAAAAAATAATAATAATATAAATGTAGATATCTGTATATGCAATTTGTGTAATTTCCTGGGCATTTTCAATAAAAATTTTGTCAGGATGATTTGCCCTTTGCAGAATTCATACTGACATGAATGTTCAGCTTGTCCATCTGAATTATTAGAAAATAAGTTACATTGTTTTACCAGCTAAAATCAAGTAAGTTATCTCTGCAGTTCCAGCAGTGGTGCAAAATGAAAACAACCTGAATGGCCCTGAGATATGCTTCAGGAATTGAAAGTGGGGAACAGTGTCACTTTTTAAATTCACCAGTTCTTGAAGAACTACCAAACTATCACATGAACAGGACAGGCTTTGAAATGCTTTCCAGGTCTGTAGGTTGAAAGGGAGGAATTTCTCACAAAGAAGAGTAAAATGAAACCTGTAGAGTGGGGAGGAACCACACCATTTTCTAATTCATCACAGATAAAAGCCAAGCACCAAGCCACAAATTGAGCTGGGATTACTGTGGGTCTTTTAATAAATGATACCCTTTCTAGGTCAGAATCATTAAAGAGAATCTGGAGCCTCATTTGAGGGCTGACGGGGAGTAGGATCATGCACATTTCATTACTTTCATTTTGTTACTTGTGTATTGCAGTCTTAGTTTTTGTGTAGCTGCTGGATAGTGCCATGGATGCAGCCCTGCTTAGAAGGAGTGCTGGCATCTGCTGGCATTGGTATTTGATACAGTTTTGGTAAGGGCAGGTTTGGCAGCCTGGGCTCAGCTCCCTACTGCTGTAGCTACTTAGTAATGTTCTCTGATCTAACTGGTCGGCAAAAACAAGTATAGGCAAGTTTATAACCAGCGTGGCCATGCCTATGCCATTTTTAACCTTTTAAAATGCAACTGATTTCCCTATATTTTAATCATCTGAGATCAGAAAGATAGTCAATTCTGGCCACTTGGGATAGAGCAACTTTACTCTAAACAGAAATTATTGTAGTAATAACAATGAAAAGTGTGTTCAGTGGCATGGGAGGGACAGAAAGTCTCCCGTCCCAGTGCAGGTCTGAAATGAATAAGGATTTCTAAGACCCATATCAATGAGGAAGACACACCCTAGATGAATCCGTTTCAGGGTATTCACTGGTTTTCACTCTTCACTATTCAGTGTTACTGAAATCTGGACAAGATATTGTCGTGAAAAATTTATTGGGTCCCTGGATGTCCAAGGCAAATCCATATAGCCTGGTTGCTAACCTGTGCTTTCACCAGCATCTAGGGTGATCTGACAGTCAGATGAGTTGTTCTGAAAGCACATAAGACACATACTTAAGATGTGAAATTCCATCTCGTGGTTCCTGCCTCCTTCCTAGACACCAAAGGGGTATTAGCTCATGAGCTAGGACAAGCTCCTAACTTTTAACTAAATCAATGTTAAGTGAAACAACTCCAGTGTAGCTGAAGCCTTCCAGGTCAGTGTTGCCATTAGCTAAAGATAGCTATGGTAGGCAAATGAAATCAACTGCAAGCAATGCCCAGCTGCTTGCTCCTACCCACCTCCCCCAGGCCATTGCCTCCTCAGTTCTGCTGGCTGAATTAGTTGTCAGTGCACTTTGGGTTTGTGAAAGAACCCTTGGGAAAAACATTAATGGATAATGGAGGTTTTCCCAACTAGGGTCTTAGAATGAGCTGCTGGAGTTGGGGTGGAAAACCCCAAACATGAGTCAGCAGCAGCTGGACTGCATCAGTCAAACATGACTGAAGTTTCTGGTTTTTGGGTTTGAGCCTCAGCCCTGCACTACCAAGTATTTTGTATGTTATAAAAGTCTTCTTCTCTAAGAGTGTCTCTCCCCTGTACGTTATGGGTTAGCGCAGGAGAGGAGCAGAGAAAGCACGTGGTGGTTTCAGAGGCAGACACAGTGCAGCAACGACCCAACCAGGGCTCCGCAATGGGAAACCTGAGAAACCAGCAGTGTGACCATGCTGACGACTCAGTGCCATGGGTAATAAAGGGGTGGGTTAAACCATCTCAGCAGTGAGACCCTTCCAGTTAGTTATACTGTGATGGATTTCCACAAATGCCTTCATATCATCCTCAGAGAAAAGTGGTAGGTCAGAAAGAAAATAAATATTTGGGCATATTCATTTCCGGCTGAATGGTTTATTTTTTCAAAAAGTTTCTCTATATACATGATGCTACAAATAGCATTCAGATGACATTATGTAGCCCCTCGTCCCTTGAATCCCTGGTGGCTTGAGAGCTGCAAGCTCTGTGTGTGCTCACATCCCTTGGAAGGACTACAGTAATATGCAAATGGCACATGTCATCACTAATTCCTGGGAATGAGAGAGAAAATATACAAAAAGTTTAATGAACGGAAGAAGAAAGGAAAGTGGTAACTGACATTTCTAGCTAGGGAATATGACAATCAACAGCAGGGCTACCAGCCAAATCCTCTTATAGGCCCAAAAATGCTAAGAGCTTTAGCTGAGTGTAAACAAATGCCGTGTTCTGAGGAAAGCAGTCTTTGGGGACAGATCTGTTAACCATCAGCGGGCATGTTTCATCTCACCGCTCATTTTGAGGAAGTTAAAGGGAGCTTTGTGTACCTGCTTACAGACAGAAGCTGTGAGTCCATGATGCAGGAAACCATTGCCTTCCCCTCAGGCCTAAAAGTGGAGACTATAGCTGCTGCCTATATATATAAAATATAATATAGACCATTTATAAACACCAAGTTCTTCAAATGCCTTCCCTTAGGCTACCACTTTGCAATTTATACACAAAGAGAGTAAGGGAAATGTCAAGTTCAGGTGAAAACTGAGGACAGATTTATTTTTTAATTTGGCATAAAAAGTGAACATGTCGTGTTATATCAGCCTGCAATAGTATGAAGTATTGCTTAATGCTTAAGGAAAATTAACCATATCTTTGAAATCATGCCTTAAAAATATATGCAAGGTAAAGCACAAAGCCAGGAGAGCATTTAACTGTTCATTTAACCCTCAGCTCAAGAAAAGTCCCACCAGAGGCAATGGCAATGCTCATGTGCTTGATGTCCTGCCCAAGCTCTGATGTACCTCTGCCTCAGGTCTCAGTAGCCTTCCTCCATGAAAGGAGAAAATCTCCTGTGAACCTTCAAAGAAAATTGACAAGAAGCTAAAGCAATGCTGAAAATTCTTCTGTCTGAGGAATTGCTCTGATTGTGTTTGCTCTGCTAGGATGTCTCCTTCCTGCAGGAATAGCTTGCTGTCATCAGACATGGCACCTCACTGCATCGGTGGGGATCTGTGGACTTGAAGAGGCCACAAGTGCCTGGTATTACTCCATCACAGTGAGGGAGCACCCCAGCTGCAAGCTGGTTTCAGTGACGGCACAGCCCCTCACCCACTGAAATTTGGTGGGTTTGCTTTATTTTCCTATAGCAGCAATAAATTTGTGGTTAACCTAGTGTCAGCTCGTGGCTTTTGATGTTAAAATAATTACAATTTGATAAACAAACTCCTGAAGGAATGTCCTTGGCAAGAAAAAGATATGTTTGAAAAATAACACAAGCCATGGAGTCAGGTCAAACAAATTTAATTTTATGGGTCTGTTTGGCAACGTTAAAATGGTGCAGTCAGTCGCAAAGTCTCTTTGCTTATTTTTTTACATTGTAATTAGAACATAGCCCTCTGGTAGTTGTGATCATTTTCATCCCACAAGTGCTTTTGGGATAGCTCACCTACAAATTAAGAATATTAACAGGTAGCTGTCTTTTTTTTTTTTTTTTTTTTCCTGTGTCCAGGATCCTTGACCTTGCTGCTGGCTGGAGCTGTGCCATCAGCTGCATCCCGGACTGTGCCCCAATCTGGGCAGGTGTGGCCTTCCACCTTCCCACCTTCCTCCCCACCTCTCCTGCCCTTCCTTGGGCTTCCCAGGCAGTAGCTGTGCCAGCCATCACTCCTACAGGCACTTGCTTATGTGGATGCCAAGAATTTGCACTCCCTCACTGTCTGTCAGGTCTCTAGAGAAAGGATGAATGTGTTTGCTTTACAAATAAAGTCTACCTGCATAAGCAGTGATTCTGTTTTAAGGTGTTATAAATATAGACTGGTTTTAAAAAGTCATAGACCTACCTCAGGATTAAAGTAAAGTTTGAATCAGTTATTACCTGGGTTATAGCCACTAATCCATCTTTCCTAAAACTCATTCTAAGGGCTGGAACAGCTCTGAGCAGTCTCAAACAAACGTTTTCATGTACAAGAATTATTAGGTGACAGAAAGTATCATAGAATCATTAAGGTCATAAAAGACCTCCAAGATCATCTGGTCCAACCATCCCCTTACTAGCAATATCACCCACTAAACCAGATCCCTAAGCACCATGTCCAACCTTTCCTTAAATACCCCCAAGGATGGTGACTCCACCACCTCCCTGGGCAACACATTCCAATGTTCCCACATAGCAGGACAGGAAAATGCCCTCTTGCCCCACTGAACCTCTGATGTAATGCTTCACACAGGACTTCATGCACTTGTATGTGGCATATTCTGCAATGAGAGGGAGGAAGCAGGATGTAAGGACTTTCCCAAACCAGTGAAATTTTGATTTGTCCATAAAATCACACAAAATACCTTCTGTCTTCTGTTTCTTACTTCAAATGTTTGTGAAGACACAGTCCAGTGACTCACATTCAAGAATAATCATTAAGTCAATTAAAAAAACAAACAAACAAAAAAAAAACACAGGCTCGGAAATGATACTAGTGTCACATTGCCCATCAATTTTTTTTTCTTGTCACTGGTAATCTTCCTTTAGGAGTCCTACCTGTATCAAAGAGAAAACAAGTCACATCATAGTAAAATATCTTCCTAAATTAATTGTAAACATAATTACGTTACCATAAGCTTTTTTTTTTTAATTCCCTCTGTCTGGGAAGGGGACTTTTTTCAATGGCTTCTGTTGATCTTGTATTCCTGTTACCATTTTTAGGTGTATCAGCTGTATGATTTTTGTTTCAAGTTTTCTTTCCTGTATAAAAGCTTAGGAGCTATAGAACCTTAATATAAATTGAATTTCATTAGAATAATTACTAGAGAGTATAGCACAGTATTGATACAAACACTTCCTACCTGCTCTATGAATAGAAAATCAGCAAGGTACAAGACCAAAAGTGTTTGGAATATGGTCATGAACTCTGATATTTGATTAGGCTTTTTCTTATTGTAGGTGCAGAACTTGAATAGGACAGAAATGATATCTGAAGCTCAGGTTACTGTAGTCCAAATGATGAGGTAACCTTAAAAAGAAATATTTATTTCAGGAAAGCTCTACTTTAAAAAGCTGCAGAAGTAAGGAATAGGTCAAGGAAAATGTGGGATGTGCTGGCAAATGGTCATGAAATGTGTACAAGTATGTGTTGGCTTTGCTCTGCAGACTTTCCAAGTACCTGAAGCCATAAGTGATTGTTCTTGGAATGCATTATTAAATTGTAAATACATAGTTAACAAACAGAATAAGTATTTGTGGATGTCAGTCATAAGTGTAAGGAAATATCCAGGACAGCATAGCCAGAAGGAAAGTGCCTGCCATTGTAGAGTAATGCATGTGTGTGGTATTCAAAATATATTATTGAGGTAACACAATACCATACAGCATATGACTAGCAAAACCATAGACTTACGCTGCTACTGATCTGGCTGAAAATATATTTATCAGAGATCTAGAACGTTAAATAAATGAAATTTTGGATCTTAAGCCAGTGAATCAATTCAGCATCTTCCATTCCAAGAATGTATCAAATAGGAAAATAAAATCACTGTCTAAACAATAATTAATTTTATTGTAGAATACTCTAACTGAAAAAAAAAAAAAAAAAAAAAAGGTTTCATTTTCATGTCTAAAAACTGACATCTTTCCATGAATAAGATTTATAGGATTTCAAGGAAAAAAAGTTCATATTAGTAGTACAGAGAATAAGCACAATAAAATACAACTCTCCCTTCCTATACATTAATTCTTAGCTTTGGTGAATTTTGAAAAAGGTAGCAAAAGATTTTGGAACAGAGGGAGGCATGATCTTCCTCTGAATCTGGTCTCCTATGAAGTGCCCAAAGATGTTTCTGAAGTGCATGGAACTACAAGGTAACATTTTAACATTTCATTCAGTTAGAGGAAAAAAATGATGAGGAGTCCCAGAGGGCAGGGTAGGTGATTGTGGCTTTTACAGAGGATAATGGAGAAGCACAAGGACTAAACTTTTGGTGAAATAATTGGGATTTCATATTGCAGAATTTGCAAAATTAGAAAAGAAGTACCATTAACACATCAGAAAAGGCAGTTTTTAAGAAGCTGCCCAAAATAAGTTTGGGGCAGTCCTGCTGTAGGAATTTTTATTGTAGAAACAATCAAGCAAAGACAGCTTCTACTTATCATATTTAGCTTCTACTTATCATATTTGGGATGTCACTACAGCCTTTGAGAAATGTGGTGGGTCTTCTGACTTCAGAGAAACAAGAAAAAAGCTGTTTTGACCCATCCCGTTTCCTCACCTCCAACTCTTTTTTCCTAAAGAACGAAACAGGGTTCAACCAACAGGTAGCAGCAGCAAAAAGACTTCCTTGTACAAGGGAGCAGTGGGGAATGTGCACCAGTGCTGCCTGCTCCTGTGCAGGTACTGAAGGCTTACATTTTCTTAGCAATTGGCACGTGCAATTTATTCCCTCTGTATTATAGTGTTTTAGCAACCAGAACAGTAATTGATACAAAAACCTCAGTGCTTTCCATGGAAGCCCTGTGAACTGAGGGCTCCTGGGCCATTGGCAAGTGGGATATTTCGATCAGATTACCTGAAAGGGTACTGGGAGCATGATAAATGAGGGTAATCAGTCACTGTCCATGCAGCCCTGCCTGCTCTGTAAAGCACGAGGCAATGCTGCTCCTGCATGGGAAATCACAGAGAATCCCAGCTCCTTGTTAACTAGGTGTTTAACACATCATGTCCAAAATAAAATACCTTCAGCACAACATGGAGAAAGGAAGGAATGGGGTAGGTGAAAAGAAGCCTTTTAATGCTTTAGAAGAAGCCTTGAGGCTTTTTCCTTATTTATAAAAGCAGACAAACTTTTGACACAAGTGATTCAGCCTCAGGTCCCTGATTTCATAGTTATGGTTTTCTATTATAATTATTCTGTTGGCATTAAAGGTAGCCTTCAATTTTAAACACTAGATTGTAAGTGCTACTATAGAAGTGGGTGTTTCTGTCTTTTACTAAATTATCATGTCGCGTTTTTTTGTTGTTGTCTTGTTTGTTTTTTTCCTGAGTAACACCTACCCATGCCTTTGATTTTTGTGTACAGCACACACGGATGCAGTTGTGGCTGGAAATGGGCCTGACCTGTTGGTTCAGGTTGAGGATTGGACCCCTCAGCGATTGGTAGCATGCAGACTGTGCCCGCTGCTAATTGCTGTGTGATTAAAAAGGGACTTCTAAAGCCAATGCTGATTTAAGGCACATATCCATGTAGTAATAAATTTACAGATAAAGGAGCACTTCCCATCGATTGTGTTAAAGCAAGAATTGTAGGTACATTTCTCTATATTTAAATTCCAACTAACTAGGAGGTGAGAGTAAGTAGTAATCACTCCAGCTGGCCAGCTGGCCCTTTATGGCTATCGAGCTGTAAAGTTCTCACTGAGAAAAAGTGTCAGCATGCCTAGAGACAGCAAATCACATAGAGGCATTGAAGAAGGTGAAGATTTACTGCAGATGTATGCAGCCAGGAATTAATTTGGCTGGAAGTAGCTGATGCCATTGAAGGAGAAAGGGTTTGCTCATCTCATGGGCTGTGGTATTTTACACATTTTCCAGTGTTCTTCAGAGCAGAAAACCATATGTAAATCTCTTCAAAAACACGGTAAACATAATTGCAGCTAAATCCATTTTAGCTTGTAAAGGGCCGGTCACAGGCAAATCTCTTGCCTGTGATTTTAATTGGGACCAAGTTTGTAGACTCAGGGCAAATCCTGAGTTCTTCCTTCTCTGTCCCTGGGAAAGAAGGTACCCTGGATCCAGAGGACCTGTGTTTGGCCAGGGAGGAAAAAAAAATCTCTTAACTGGCTGGCAACTCTCCCCTGCAAGTTTCTGTGTTTTCGCAGCCTGTTCCTTGCAAGGGCATCCTGCACTGCACTGTGCAGGAAAAATAAATAAATAAATAAAATAAAATAAAATAAAATAAAATAAAATAAAATAAAATAAAATAAAATAAAATAAAATAAAATAAAATAAAATAAAATAAAATAAAATAAAATAAAATAAAATAAATAAAGCTGTCTCTTATCTGCAGTTAATAATTTACCACTGCAAATGGCTACCAAATGATCAAATTAGGACAGCAAAGTGTTTTATGATCCACACAACTGCCTCTCCATCACTGTGTGCATGTCTCAGAGGTGAAGGAGAGCTGTCAAGGAGGATGCTGGCTGCTTGCACAACCACTGCAATCAGTTGGTGTGGAGCTGAGAGGTGAAGATTTTGTCCAGAAATATACAGGCATTTATTCCTGGAGAGATTCCTATGCCTGATATAATGTGTGCTTTACAGGATCAAGATCACTGGAAGCCCTCTCAGCCTGGCCATAGTACACGCAGATTCAGACATCTCTTAACAGAGAATTTGGTGGGGTCAGCTCTGTTATGCACAGGTCTGATTTTAAGATCCTCTATTTTATCCTCTCATTTTGCTTTTGCTCCCACCTACAAATAGAAAAAAGTCCTTTATTTATGTTATGACTTTGGCCCATAGATGTACCATTTCAGGTGGTGTACCATTAAAGTGGGTCTACAGGCATTGTTGTACTAATGCACAAAAGGATGTTTACAAACTGAGTACGGTAGGAACTGACTGGGACTTGCTTCCTTGATCTCACCACTGAGCTGCATGGGTGCTATAGAAAAAGCAGAATATGAGAACACAATTTATATTATTTATTTTTTAATCAACTGAACACTTACCACTGTAGCTTTGGATTCTCTCTCATAAGAGGTGATACAGTGTACATTTGGCTCAAAGAAATTCACAGTGCGTATTGCTTTTTCCTCTCAATATTTTTAGGCGTTAACATCCTTGACACATTTTTTTGCATTTCTCTAATGTCACTATTTTATTAAACCCCTTATGTAAAACCACATCAGTAGTACTGAGGGAAAATAATACCCCTACCAATTTAGATATAGTCAAATCAAAACCATTTTCACAAATGACTGGCATATTTTTGCATTTGGTTTACATGCTTGAGTACATTTGTTTTTAGTACTTACTTGTTTTTAACGAGTAAATTTGTTTACACTACAGAGAACTTAAATAATTGTAAATAGTATCTGGATGTTTTTTTAAGAGGACTCAAAGACTTTTCAGAATGTTTTGACTTACAATGATCATAGCAGCCTTTATTTTTTCTCTACAGGCTCCAACATGTCATATATACCGTATGTTTTTGTTGTTGTTGTTGTTTGTTTGTTTGTTTTTGTTTTGTAAGTGCCACCCCCCAGGACTTTTCTGCAGAAGTTCCTGCTGAGGATAAGGGATATGGGTGGAATATCTGGGAGAAACCCTGACCCACCATTCCAGCCTCCAGTGCAGCCTGGACACAGACACTCAGAGCTCCTTTCAACATAATCCTGAGACCACTCAGTTTCACAAGGGGTTTCAACCAATTGCAGATATGAAGTTGTCTTGGCCTGGTCCTGTTTTTCCATCTTGCAATGAATGTAGCTTCATAAGACTGAATCTAATTTGTTTGCCACAATAAAATTATCACACACACAAAAACTGTCAGACTTAAGTTTTGAAATCTTTACTCAGATTTAATTAGGCAAAAGTCCTGGCTTTAATTAGAAAAAAAATATCTTATACTCCCAATTCATCTGCAATACTTCACACAAAACACAATTATGTTCTGCAGTGGAAACAAATTTTAGTCTTCTACCACAAATAATAATAATAAAATAAAAATAAAAAGCATGTGAAAAGTGATATGTTGAAATGAAGAGCTCTTCAAATGATTTGAGTTCTAAACTAACAAAAATATTCTTAATATTAGATTTTATGTAAGAAGTAAAACTTCTAAACCATTTAACTAACATCAGATGCCTGAGAATTCTTGTGGTTATACACCATATTTCTGATGCTTGTCCTATACATCAGGTTTCCCCTTAACTTCATTGGAACCAGGATTTCCCTGGCAGTACCCTTTGTGGTACATAGCAGTTTCCCTTGGTTCCTTTCCCAGTTTTGCAGCTATGTCACATTCATTCACAACAAATGTAACAAAAACATAAAGTCTCAATTTTTCCTTATATTTACCCACATGGGCATGAATAATAAGCTCACAAAAATGATCTCATTGAAATTAATTGAACTGCTCATATGAGTAAAAATTTTGCCTTCTGATTTGTATCAGATGTACAGAAGATGGTCTCAACATTTCATCACTCTTGAAATTGAATAAAAAATTCTATATGCTGAAGAGAAAAGGCTGAATACAAGAGATTCCTCTGCCAGACTGGTGAAAGCTTAGAGCAAGTGTACAGATTTAAGATGAAGAAACACACAGGCACTTGTGCCATGCTTCAGTTCATCTGGTATGTGCAAGGAACCATAATTACAAACACAGGAATGTCTGACATGTACTTGCCCACATAGCACTGTTGTGTCTCTGCCAGAGCAGGCAGTAAATATATCACTGTAGAGTTACAGTACAGATAATATGAAAACGATTATCATGGGTAACTTCAGGCACTTCTGCAAGGCAGTCAAGTTTGCTGGCCCCTGTGTAGTCTTCCCCAAATTCCAGCCAACTTGAACACGATGGGTTTGAAAGTTCAGCTTAAACTCAAAAATTATCCCTCTTTTATAACTCTTCAGTTGCCAGGGAGTGATTAAAAGGACAGAGAGAAGAAAAACAGAAGGGATAGTAAAGACAGTTGATCAGAAATTTTCCTATAAATTAGGCTGTAAGTCAACTTCAACAAACTGAAAACTATGTTTACAACAGTGCTAAGCTCTACCACAAGAAAAATGATCTAGACAGTCATTGTACAGCCACTATAGATGTAGTTCTTACTGGTTTGTGTGAGCTCACCTGTGGTTTTTTGTTTGTATCATCATGTAAGCTTGACTTGACTTACCTTAATAATCACCATTCATACACACAAAAATTAATGTTAAGAATATTCACCAAAGCAAATCTAAATGAGAAAGCTACTGAATATTTGCAGCTGTCTCTCAAAATATATAAACATTTTCTTATGCATCTATAGAATCATATTCAATCCTCACCGCAATAACCAGTGGGGAAAATGTGGGGAAGGGGAGATATTTTTCTCTTTTTACTAAATTACAAAGTGCTAATTTATAATTTACTATACCCTTAATACAGACACTGGTTCTGCAGCATGTGAGATATTTGGAGAATGATTGAAAAATATGCACATCTGTGATTTGTACAGGTGTTACAGGTATTAAAACTTCCTATATGGAACTTTTTAGGACTATTTACTGCCATAGCCAAACTCTGCTGTCAGTACCCTGGTCTGCCTTTCAGCATGTGACTACAAAAAAAAAAAGAGTTTTATGCAGGAGCCCAAATACTTATGTGCCTTGTACTGAAAAGAAATGTGGTGAAGGCAACTCTGAAATCATGGTGCAGGGAATTCTCTTCTGAATCTAATAAAATGAGCCTTAAGGCTTGTTGGGCTTATCATCAGGTGGGGTGGGTCATGTTGCAGGACCTCCAGCTACACAGCATCACCTGTTCATGGTCAGCCCAAGAGAATACAGCCCCAGCAGGACTCTGCGGCCCTGGGCTGCCCCAACAGCTGTGACAGGCTGGGGGGCATGGGGCAGTCACCTCTCCCAGCAGGGAGGTGCTGGCCTGACAGCCAGGCACTCAGCTGGCCTGAAATTTGGCTTGAAGTCATTCTTCCCAATATTGCTATTTAATTTTCTGTTTGAAGCTTGTTGCTAAACAGGTGGAAGAACACCCACTGAGACCCAAGTTTTCCAGTGTTTCTGTATCTGACGTTGGGGCTAGATTTGGGTTCAGACACCAAGTTCTTACAAATCCTCAAAATATCCTACAGCCCTACCATATTTTGTTTACAGCTAATCTGTAACAGGAACTCAGCACACAACACACCATCCTCTACCAGACATTCAAAATGGAAATAGCTTTTTTGAAAATGTTCCCCCAGTGGATAGGAGGATGGGAGAAGGAGGTAGGCATACTATGTTCAAGAATTTGCCATCAAGAAATATATAAGTATGGACTGTGAAGTGTTATGTAAAGAACCATAGTGTCCTAAATTTGTATCAGATCCTCCACACGTTTACTATACACATAGTCCGTGAACATGTGTAGTAGGTCTAATGTGACACAAGTATTCGATTTACTGTGCACGTGCTGTAAAGCTGACCTGTGTGCATGTAGTGGAAATATTTGGCATCTGAGGAGCAGAACTTGGATAAACAGGAACATACAGTCCTCCTTATGTGTCAAACCTTTGAAAAGTTTTACCACTGTGATCCAAATGGCACAAAATACCCACTGAAAATCTGAATACTGGGTAGAAAATATTGTGCTTGCTTGCAAACAGAAGCTACCTAGCAATGGGGCAGTCATTCCAAGCAAGAAGATTGTTAAAAGCTTTTAGAAAGTAATACAACACCTTAATAGCACCTCCCATACTTAAAGATATATTACTACCAGAATGATTAAACACTCCCAAGGTTGACAGTAACAGTTGACATCTCTGTTGAAACTAACACGGATTGTGTTTATGGCATAGACATGTCTTTTCACACTGGAAATGGCTTTTCCACTTCCTTTGCCTTTATTTAGAAAAAAAAAAAAAAAAATAGCATACTTCAAGATTGGGATATCTGAGCATTGATCCTGAAATCTAAGCCGTCTTGGTATGGATACAGGGTTGCAGTTAGTGCAGAGCCTTGTTGGTTTTCAGGATTTGTACACAAATATCTGATTTGAGCTGTGGGGCCTTTTGTTACAAGTTCACACAGAAATATTCTGCTGGGAAAAATCATAACAAGTGCTAGCAAATAGTTGTATGTGGAGAAAAAGGCTCTCATTTTGAGAGTTTTTATCAGCTGCTGTCCAGATTATAACACTCTGACTGATGTACAGCATGCCAGGGGAAAAAAAAAAAAAAAAAAGTCTGACTTTCAGGGGAATTATCTTACCTTCTGTTGCTGTCTTTTGTACTGGGAATCACTTACAGTCTCCTCCAAGATACTGTAATTCAAGAAAGAGAAATCAGGAGGGTACACACATAAACCATCTAGTTTACAAGCAATTAAGTCTATTTGTTTTCCCTCACAAATCCATATACTGTGCTAAACTGCTCCATGATCTATGAAGAACTGTGCACCACGTGTTCATGTATGGTTACATTTTTTTATTAGACGATGGTCTTTCTACGGGTTATGAACTCTAGAGGAGAAACTGTTTCAGTTCATAAATACTTTGTGACTCTTTGGATTAACTGTATTTAAAAAACTGATATTTGTCAATATAGTTTTATGCAATCTGGTACAGTGAGGGCTAGTGGATTTCTGTGGCTCACATGACTCATCTGGGCTAAGATGAAAACATGCAAGAGGTTATGCTGGGTGCAGGTTGAGACCTCCCTCCTCGGAGCTGGAAAGGCCAAGTGAGAAAGGCTACTAATCTGAGTACTATTTTGTGTTTGATCCCTCAGACTCATAAAGAGTTCAGAGATCAAGACAATGAAACCAATTTGTCCCATTGGCTGCTGAGTGAACATGAAGAACATCTGAACACAGAGATGTTCACACAGATCAGATACTTGTTTAGGAATTCAGAACAAAATGGAACTGTAAACTCATAAAAAGTTAACCCACAAACAATTGTGGTTTGGTTTTGAATTAGCGAATCTCATAGGAAAAAAAACAATGCACAAGCTGAAACATCAGACTAATTTTTGCCTTCATGACAGACTTGTTTGCTAGTCAACTGGAAGTTTAACAAAAGATGTGGGGCTATGTAAAACAAAACCCTCTACAAATCATTTTGCTCAAAGCTATTAAGTTTGTGCCTGGGGCATCACAGTCAAATGGAGATTTTCCATCAATTAAGCAGCCATTGGAGACAACTCTTTCTTTTTAAGACAATGTTTATACAATTTCTATTCATCTGACATCCAACAGCATCATTCCTACACACAATTTTGTCTTGAGTACTATGGCAGTACAAAGTAGAATGAAATTGAGAAATTCAGGATGGGTTTGGGGACGATTATGAAAATGCTAAACGACTAATGTAAGTTACATTGTGGTTACAGGGAGAGGGTCTCTATGAAGGTGCCTGTTCAGTGGTCTGTGCTCTGAATTGATAAATAATTTTGAATACTCAAAACATAGTGAAATTATACTTTTCTTTCTAATTGAAAACTTTATTTCTCATAAGGGAAACTTCTTTAGAAGGAAGCTTCTAAAGTAGACTTCATGACTTCTTATTTTCTTTAAGTAGTGGGAGGCACAGAATTGAAAAACACTCAACATGGAAATAAAAGTGGAAGGGAAGAATGGGAAAAAGGAAGTAAAGGTCTCATTGTAAAGCAATTCTATTCGTTATCCAACCATGCCTGAGCTGTGTCTTAAAAAAGGGAGCTGAACCAAAGCCATCTGTTTGGATTATTATTAACCCTCTAGTGCCAAAAGTCACAGCAGAAATTTAACAATCTTGCACAAGGCTTGGCCAAAACCTTCCCTTCCTTACACCTTAGGTCTCACAACACACTGATGGCATGTTTCTGCTCATAGGTGAAGTTTCTGCTCCTACCAGTGCACCTGCTTGAGTAGAACCAGTTTTTTGAATCAGGGCTGAGATTCAGGATATGGCACATGCAGCAGTGCAAATTCCTGCAACCATTGTTCTTCACACTGACACACTTCTAGAGCTGCCTTTGTACCTTTGCAAATCCCTTCTGAAAATGTCTCCTTCACCTCTGAACATGTAAATGCTCTTCTTCCATCATATCTTTTTCTAGGTCTACCCATTGCTAATTTGTTTCTGGCTTGCATTAGATATTTCTAGATTTCTGTGCCCTTCAGCCACTTTCCCTGGCATTTAACTGGAAGTCAGATATAAACAAAATGTAGTGAAGGCATTCAAGGCATTTGCATTATCCTTGGCACCCAATTTCTTTTTGAAATCAACACATGCTCTTTCCTTCTGTTCACAAAGCTGATTCAGAATAGCAGATCAAAAAGGCTGACAGTGAGACAAAGAACTGGCCCACAAAATCCAGCAGCTTAAATGAACTTTCCACCTTTCCATAATAAAGCATTCATAAGCATGGTAGCTAGATACTCACATCATTAATGATTCACTTGCAGCATATTCATTAATAATAAGCACCAGTGTCATGTCAATAGTGCATCTAAATTGAGCTAATTACATTACTCGATGCCTCATATTTTATGAGTATAATTTATTCCCCATGGGAAAAATCCTTGACATCCCTCCAAAGTCAGGCAAACAGGGCTGGCACTTTATTCTCCATCACAGAATGCCCGTCATCATCCATGGCCTGCAGTTTGCAGTAGCTGTTTCCCAGTTTTTCCTGTACACAAGATGGTGCATGGTGGTGCTTCTACTTCACCTTTGCTTTGCATCCTCACTCCTTAGCCTCAGTCCCCTTGGCAGCTGCCAACCATGTCATCTTTATGCTCACAGGAGATGGGCCACCACTGGCCACACCACAGATGCTTCTGGGAAGGAGCTGGTCTTGTTCTTGCTCAGTCTTCTGTGTTGCATTAGGATTGCCCTAACTCCCTGTGAGTTGCTGTGACCTTTTCAGTACATTCAAAATCCATTAAACCTTCTGAGGCATTGTCCTACATTGGGTAAATTCTAAGCACTATTCACGTTATACTTGGATTGTTTTCAAGTTCCTCCACAGACTGATATGTGGCCAGGGACACCACAATATGAACGGATGGAGAAATATTGTAAAGTGCCCAACCTGGTTCACTGAGGGGATGGCTTCCACTGTGGGACACAAGCATTGCATTCACTGAGGGAGCAGGCCACTGTGGAACACAAGCTCTGCTCTTCCATGTCTCAAACCTCTGGATAAAAGCAACTTTTTGTCATGAGTAAATCAAAAGAGGTAAAACTTCAAGAAGAAATATCCTTCTCTATGAGCACAAAGAAATTATTCCCAGGAGGGCAAGTCTTCAAAACAACAGAGTTTTTATTAAAAATAAGGATATGTTCTTTTGTAAATATTTTGGATTTTTTTTCCACTCTGGCTAGATGTGGTTGCTAATGTCTTTGCATCCTCAGCTGATGGTTGCCCACCTTTAGAAGTCTAACCCTAAGATAAAAGAGCTAGGCAAAAGAGACATTTACACTAAGTTCAGGAACCTCGTTTCAGTGAATAATTTATCCCAGACAATTAGCCTGGATTTTTTTCTCTAGTCAGTGGAAAAAGATACTTCCAGGCATATAGTCAAATCACTTCACTTATATTCCTAAGGTGACATATCAGATGCAACCTTCCATTTATTTGCATTTGGGGAGGGTGATTTGCTTTCATAGGAAAATTCAGAAAGCTTATGTACACAAATAGCCTTATGCATAGTTCATCATCTCTCTTTTTAGGGTGCCTTGATAGGTGTAAGTATAAGCAGAGTGTTCTTTGGCCATCATTAGAAAGGGTCCACTGACTGTATTTAAATTAAAATGATGGACTTCTGAAAACATGTCACATTATTTCCCTCAGGCAGACATACACACTCTGTAGAGGGCAATGTGACAACAGCAAGGATTTCAGGATCAGCCATGTAACTGGTACATAATGTAGGGTTTATGTGCCTTCTGCCAACATAGATTTTAAAAAGATCTCGTATGAAACAACATGTCCATGCAGACTTATAGTTGCCTTTGTCTAAGGGCTTCATTCTCTCCACCTATTTCCTCAGATCTCCTCCTAACTACATGACAAAGACATGTATGTTATTAATCATCTGTCCTGGTTTTCCACACCTGTACTGAATCTTTGCTGGTGAAATCCTCCTGGGGCTCTGAGTAGGACTTCCTGCTCTCCTGAACTAGCAAGAACTCTGTGAGGGAAAAAATCCTAATCAAGCCATGGGGATGAGCCTTCCCCTAGATACTTGGATATTCAGCTGCACCAGGAGTGAACCCTGAGGACTATGGTACATATTGTGCACTACAAATATCCAAATATTTTATGAAGGTTCAAGAAGTGGTTAGTAGAATGGTTTGTGGTTAAAAAAAAAAAAAAAAAGAATCAGTTTCAGTGGTGGAAAGAAAAGCAAAGGTCAGATTTACACCATAGCTGCCAGCTGCCTGCTATACCTTGCTGAAGATCATGATGTTTGGGACCCCCCAAAAAAAAGGGCTTTTGGCATTGCTGGCATAGGGGCCAAGATTTTTTTTTTATTTTATTTTTTTTTTTTGTGAGGCTCCTCTCCTCTCAAGCTCTGTTTCTCAAAGCACTGGAAACAAAGGAACAAAGTGCTTAAAGTCACTCGAAACACAAGAGAGATTCAAGACAGGTTAGAAAGAAAAACCATTCATCAGGGAGTCTACAGAAAAATTTGAAGGAAGCCTCGACATAAAACAAATCCAATACCTATCCCTACCAGAGATTCATATTACAGTTGTACTGACTGACATATTATAGCTGGTGGAGACTAATACTACTGTAAAAAACCTGTGATGCTAGTTTGACTGTTCAAATACTCATGAAAATCATTTTAGAAATATCTTTCCCTGAAAATTTGGCTACAAACACAATATAATTATGTTAGTATTATTATATAAATATATATATATATTTTATTATTATTATTATTTTTTACTTAAAAATGTTAGCACCATTCTGGAAGTGGGTAAATGATTGTTTCCCTTTAATTGAAATAATATGAAAATACCATAAACTGAGGAATAAAAGAATATTGTTCTACAGAAACATCTTTCAACGTAATTTTATTGTGTCTATTTTGCTGTCAGTTTAGCAACATTTGAGACCTCATAATAAAAATATTTTATTTGATTTATCCATTCTACTTGAGACCATGAATCTTGAATTAATGTTGCAAGGTCAGGGAAGTTTAGGAATCCAATAGTCTCAAATGAATGTCAGTTAGCTAAGAGGTGCTCGAGGAGGGCCTATTAATAATGAAAGCCCCAGGCAAATGTATAATGCAAACCCTTCAGATCTCAACACAGAGTTCATGTTCTCTTGAGAGTCATCTGATGAAGAGACATTTTGTTATAATGAAGAGAATATAATATACAGTAACATAAAAATAAGTATATTGTTCATTCTATATGTGTGATTTTATGTGGCAGTACAGCTATTGCTGCATATGTAATAGTAAAAGAGATCAGTGGCAGAAGAGATAATGAAGACTTCCATAGTAAAACCATTTTCTTACCTAGATATTTTAATATTTTAAAGTAATTAAATTAAATTAAAATACATTTCAAATAATTAATTTTACATTAGTATTTTAAAATAATTAAATTAAGAAATAGAGTGTATTAAAATGTATATAAAGTCTGAGTAGACACTACTGTATGTTTGGTGATAATCTAAATACAGAAAAAAAAAAAATTGTTAGTGACCAGTCCTTCATCTGAGTTAGCAACAAAACTGACTCCCAAGAGAGGCACAAAAATGTGCTTAATCACTAGTATTTAATAAGTTCAAATCAATTTATAAACCTTAAAATATAGTCCCTGTGATTTTACTAACTAGGATTTTTTTTCTGTATTTTATGAGGAGAGTGTGTCACATTTTTCTGTATTTTATGAGGAGAGTGAGTCACATAGCAAATTAATAGGATAGTAGAATTAAAGTACAGAGTTTGCTGGTTCCTTAACCACCAGTCAGAACTCGTGTTAGAATACAATTTTAATTTAGGATGGATAGCGAGAGATGTAGAAGGGCAGAAGTTACGCTCATGTTCTTTTGTAAGGACACATAACACTCTCCTGAAGACATGTACAGGACCCCTGTGTTTTCCAGCGCCATGTGTGGGTCATCTTGCTGCTTGACTGGACTGAGCTACCTACAGGCACAGATACAGAACAAATTCAGCCAGAGTTGTATACAGGCATAGCTCTTTGGTTTGAGGACATGGCACGAGGTGTGTTGATGCTGAAGAAGGACTATGCTCTTCCCTCTTTGCACACAAGTTAGGTGATGCAGGCGTGCAGCGCTGTTGGTGCCCACAGGCTTGTCCATGTGGTCAGGGCTGCCAGACTCAGGTGGGATCAGCACTGATGGAAGCAGATTTAGGCTGCCAAGGTTTGGATGGGCTTACTGAGGGATTTACATAGTGCGGATGAATGGATGTGGGATGCTGGCAGACACATCAGCTTACACATTTTATGCATCCAGCTCGCACATCTGGCCCTTATTTCCATCAGCTACATCTGGTGTGTGGGCTTCAGGCACAGGAGGCTGGCTGCAGCACTCAGCTGCAGCCCAGGACTGTGTATGTCCTTTTGGCCATGGCCCAGCAACCGAGCTGGGGCAGCGTGCCTGTTTCTTGTGACCCAGCACGATGGGGATATCCACACCTGTGCCACGTGAGAAAATTGCAGCAGTCCACTGCCACCTCCTGTCACCTTCCCAGGTCACTTTGGTCTGGGGGTCATGTCAGGGTTTCATCATCTTCACCAGTGACAAACTGAGCCCATGTGAAATATTTTCTGGTGCCAAGGAGAGGTGTAAAGATCAGTTTTGAGAATGACTGCTGAGTTCAGCTGTTTGTGTCTCAACATAATGGGTTGGCTTTTTTTTTGTTTCTCTTTACTGACTTTGAAGAAGGCAAAGAGGTACTTCAGGCAAAGAGCTGGTGGTGCTCAAACACTTGAGGACATGTTGGACCCAGCCATTTGGGCATTTTTTCAGGACTGTTTCTTATGAATCTTCACCATTTTCTTTCTCCAAAGATAAGAAAAATTAAGACCATATTTTAAGCATTAAGCAACAAATAAGTTAATAATAATGCTACAGTCACATCAATCTCATAAATACATTTTGCATAAGGTATAGTAGGCATCACCTGTTGTGTAAGTGTAACTCTAGTGGCTGCAAGTCAGCAGCACTATCTTGCTATGTAACTATAGACTAGCATTACATTTTTTTTCTTTTCTATTCCTTGATGGTAGATTATGACATGGGCAGTATTGTACATAATCCTTTGGCAATGGCCAATCTTCCACCTTATTTTATTGCCTTACTGACCAATTTCTTATTGCTCCTTTTTTAATAGCAGTCCACAAGATAAAAGAATGAAAGTTACTAGGGATGCAGTTTATCAAAGTGAGTTATATTCAGTCAGCCTGAATTACTTTAGTCTTGCTGCAATTCTTGCCCTGCACAGCATTTACTTGGGCAACTGCTAAAACTTCCTATGTGTTTCATTCCTTCAACCTCCTGTTTTATCAGTCTGCCCTTGTTAAGACAGAGAAAATCAGAGATATATCATTTAAGATAGTTAATTTTCCTAACAGCTTCTAGTCCTCTACAGGAAAGGATGCTGCGAGACTGTATTTGCCAAAGTACATAAAAGGTCACCTTCTTGAGTCCCATGTGGTTGTCTTCTGGCTGGTCTTTAAAGAGAGGTTCCTATCATAGTTTGGGGAAACAGAAGGAGTTTCTCTCTTGGGATTTAGTAAGAGGTTTACAATACGTTTATGTCATAGGGATCAGAACAAAGCAAAGAACAAATGTTTTTAGCTGGGATCAAATGCTTGGGAAATGTCCAGAATGGTGAGATATCTGAGAAAGACTGCTTAGAAAGCTATATCTTTCCCTTTACCAGCTTGTGAAAGAAAGCCAAGCACTTGTCATCTATCTTTATGTGATGTTTTAAGATTTTTGTGCTGTTAGTTATTAAAGTTGGTCCTAACATGAACTTGTGAGATAGGACTTCATCGAGGTATGTCAGCTGGAGAATGTGCCTGCCAGCTTACATCTGCAGTCACAGAAACCATGGTTACTATAAAAGTAAAAAAAAAAAAAAAAAAACCAAAGCAACCATAATCCTATTCAACGGTCTATGTAAATGCACAACATCCAACACAGACTACTTACATAGACAAGAGTTGTATGTAAACATCCAGAATGGTGAGGTTTTCACAGCACGTGGTAACACATGTACTTTATTAAGAGTAGGGACCATGTCAGCCAGACCCCTGCACTAAATCCTGAGAATCAAGTGGGTTACAGCCCTCAAACTACTGAGTACTGATAAACAAATGAACTGGTTTTAGCATTTCATGTTGGTTCTGAGGTAACTTATTAAATTGGCATCTCATGGCATTTTGGAATTTAATTTACAAACTCCATACTTCATTGCGAAATTCTGGAAGCTTTCACCTACTTGTGGAATACCTTGTGTAGACTTTGCATCTGATGTCACACACATAAGAGATGGTGTGTTTTTTGTTTTGTTTTGTTTTGTTAGCTGTTGTTTGTTTGTTTTGTTGTTGTTGTTGTTTAATGTTTCTGTTGCAGTTGATTAACACTTTTAAATGCTGTGCTTCGATTATGATCACCCAAGGGGACACGAAGTGCACTTCCATGGTCTGAAGGTTTTGGACTGCATGATACAAATCCATTTCAGAGCAGACTTTAGTCTTCTTCCCATGGCCTATTTTTCACAGTTGCTGAGCCCAGAAGGGTTCGCTATCACTTTCCAACATGTGCTCTCCTCTGAATGCAGTCACCACTGGGGCCATGATTAAGGAATGTGCCACAGAGTGTCTCTTCCTCATAGACTAGACCAGACTTTCAAAACATCCTAAAACATGGGTTTATAAAGACAACTGACTTTTTTCCCTAGGGGCATAGATAAGACAATTCAGAACTCATTGAAGCAAACTGACAGGATGTTTAACAAAAAAAAAAAAAAAAAACATTCATTGTGGGGAGACAATCTGTCACATGCCACCACAGGCATGTCATTTAAATTGTATAAGGAAGTTCTTCATCACTTTTAATGGGGGAAAAAAAAAGGCAATTTGCCCACATTTTCCCCACTCTCATCTGACCCCTAGTTCAGAGAGAGATTGGATCTAGGAACCAAGACTTTATTTACATATGGCACAATAAAACCCACATAGCAATTGATACTGGACATGTTTTTCTTGACCATATTCCTCTACTTGGTCTAAAAAAGTAAAGTCTTTAATAATTAAATAATTAATGTCAAGCTAAAGCTTCATATAAAAGCTTCCCTAAAGATCTTTACTGAAAATTCCTTGCTGCTTTTGCCTTTGGCTATATTATAGCCATTGCTTTTCTTTCAGAGTTTGAATGGCCTTGGTCTGAAAAATGTTGCTGACAGGACAACTTAAATGTAACAAATGTAATACAAAGAAGTCTGACTTTGTCATGGTCATTGTCTTGTTTCCACTGTGACTTGAAATTAGAAATGAGAAGGAGGTTTATGCTGGGGTTTAGTGAGAGATTTTTCACTTAAAAACATAAGTAGGATATTGAAAAGTCTAACAAAAGATGAAGATTCAAATAGCATGGAGTTGAACAGCAGTGAGCAGAGAGCACACTGGGGCATGGCTAATGAATAGCAGTCCAAAGAAAAAGGATGGATTAGAAAGACCAATAGTTCTCTTCATACTAATTTCCCAAATTTCTGTATATTCTTTAGAAATAGGATTATTATTAATTAGGGTCTTGCTGCTCTTTTTTTAACTTTTTGTCATTAACTTGGCTAAGAAATGCTGTAATTAAACATGTTATGAGAAATGTAACATTATTCAAGTTACTATAGGCTATGGCTGCACATGTATAACTATACTGAAGTCCTTAAGAAAAATAAATTATATATATAAAAAAAAAAGTAATTGAATATTTATTGTAACCTTTCCATTAAATTATTAGAACTCCAGTTTTCCCAGTTAAATACTTTCTGGGGACGGAGAGAGACAGCCACGTAACTGGCACTGCAAACCAAATGCTCTCAAGCTGAAGTTGTAAAGGTGAGAGTACCATTGATCGATGCGGGTTAGGATCAATGCTGGAGCAGAACAGAGCAGTAGTAGTTCTCCACCCATATTTCTCTGTTAGCAACCCATGGTGTCCATCTGTGCAAATGCCTCAGGCCTCTAATAGATGTTCATGCCATGTTCATTGGGTCTTCTTCTCTACTTCCTGAATTCCTAAACAAAACAAATAAACAATAAAAGAAAGAGGGAGTTAAATGTGTATGGAAAAGAGACAAACTCCCAAGTATGTTGTGAGTCTGGTCACCTTTCTCTTCACCCTGATATGGATCAGCTTTCTCAACTGGTAATGGCCTTAAATAAGGAGACCTTTGCCTTCTCTCCCATACCATGACCAGGCCTGCATGGGTCCAACACCCAAGGAGACTGCAGTAGCCTTGCTCTGGGGTAGGGATTAGTTTTACATTAATCAGACTCAGATCTTTACAGAGGTTTGTTCAAACAGTACCTGATTCTTCACTGAAGTTATGGTCTCATTTTAATCTCTAGTTTTCATATTCAATAAAAATCAGTGGATTTATTTTAAAAGTTTCTTATTACATCAGAATAACTGAAAGATCAGATCAGAATATCAATCACTGAATATGTACTGTTGTTCTTTTTTGCTCCTGTAACCCACTCAAAGGGTGGAATAAAAGACTTCCTGAGGCTGGAATGCAGCATTTAAATCTTTACTGGTATGAAACATTTAGTTCTAGACAAGATAGTGGGTCACTTCAAAAAATTGTAGCTATCATAAATGTTTAAATTCTGCAGTTAAAAATATTTCATAGGTAAATGTCTAAACAGAACACCTAACACTTCAGAATTAGCTGCAGATATTCAAAATTATTCAACAATCACATTTATTTAGACATCAAAATCTAGACTATAGGAGCCCAAATTTATTCACTCATGTTTTAGTATTTGTAGATGGAAATTCAACATATTTAGAAAAGAAAAATAAATCCAAAAACTTGTGCCAAATCAAATTCATTTAGAATTTTCTCACATCTTCTCTTATTAACAGATGGGTGGATAATTGGAATGAGATACCAAAGCAGAGGATAAGAAAATGATTCAGAAACAAGTGTGAGAAATTAAGTACAAAGAAGAGAGAGAAAGGTTGAAGACAAAGGAAACAAGATGAAATGGGATATGGTCTGGGAGAGAAATCTTTTCTGGCCAGACCTGTGGAAACTGAAGGCATGGTGATTGTAATTTCATTTGTAGATTGTTTCTGAACCACTGCCAATATCAGATAATTTAGCAATGGTAGGAGTTTAGGAATGACTTACCTTTTTCCTCTGTGGAAGGAAAATCACTTTGCATTACATTTTTGTAGTGTTATAGAGCCTTTCATTGGATTCAGGTTGTAGTTGAAGCTCACGCCTAACAATAGCAGAAATCTGTTCTTGGGATCTGACCACAACACAAACAAATCAAAAGAATTAGCAGAACAATATATATCTTCAGAAGACTAATGCACACTCATGAAAATATAAAGATACCACTTATATAACCAGGGAACAGAAAAACCTGATGTTTTAAACATACCAATATTTGAAGAAGAGGAATCAAGCATAATGAGTGAAACAAGGAAACAAAAAGCTTAATTATGCAAAATGAGTAGGACTGCTGGACTATTTTGACAACTCTTTTGGAAAGAAAAGGATAACCCCTGTAAATTGAAGAGTAAAACAGGAGTTGTTTATGTAGTTGTTTAATGTAGGGGTTGTTAAGTTAGCTGCATTAGCAGTCATCATGTTCCATGGCAAATGGAAAAGCTGACTTTACCTGAGAGTAGGAAAAGCTTCATGCCTCAGAGTATAGATGAGATCCAATTGGGTCCTGCGGGGTGATAACTTCACTTCAGGTACTTTGTGATAACTTGGTGGTGGTGTGCAGGTGAAAGGAATTACAGGCCTCCCAACCTCAGCCTTGAAGAGTCACAGGGATGGAAATGCCCTTTTGGGTCCTGTGGAGTTTTAAATAACAATCTCTGAGAACATGGGAAAAATATTCAGTGAGACAAGAATTAAACCCATACGCACTTCAGCCTCTATTTATGACACTCTATTTCTGCAGTTGTAGGAGGGCTGCTGTCCCTCATTGCAAGAGGCATCTTTCCTTGGATGTCAAGCTACTTTGCTCCAGATGTTTTTGTGTCATTTGCAACTCTGATTTCTTTCTCAAATAATAATGAGCTTTAGATAACAGGTGACCTTGTTAAATGCTGAACTGATTCATTCCAGTTTGACTCATTCTCAAGTACTTCTTCCCATACCTTCTCTATTGTGTTCAAACTGAGCATGACAGTTCAGCATTGGGAAGCTGAAGTAGACAGTGCAAGCAAAGAAAAGTTGTAGCTATTATTGTTTCAATCATTAAAACCATTTTGGAAAACCTCCCAGGCTGTTCTAAGCTGTCTCTTCAGTCAATAGAAATGGAGGCCAAAAAAAAAAAAAAAAAAAAAAGCCTGGGCTCCTGGGCTCTGCATCAATGCCATCTTGACTATCACCCCTTGCACCCTTCACTCACACTTAACACCAGATGGAGAGCTCTCTGAGACAATCACCTGCTTTGACCCTTTCCTTCTGTTCCTTCTGAACGCTGCAATATTAGAGAAGCCTGGCACAACGTGCTTTGTGTTGATGAGGCAGTTTCACAGATGTATACAGTATCTCAATTTTCTAAAAATATCCAAGGACAGGAAATGCTGAGCTAACTTCTTCCCCCCTCTATCTCACTACATTCAGTGGCATAAGTGAAAACGAGAATCTTAAAGCTACATCTTTGATATAGATGCTCAGGGGAGTGGTTTAGTAATATATACTGCATTTTTTATTTGATAAAAAGTCCAGATTTCTTAATGTCCTGTTACATATCTGAAACATTATGCACACATGCCTGAACAATTTGTTTAAGTCTATACATCATGCTGTTTCATCACTTACTTAAACTCAGTGAATTATTTCCCAGCCAGATTTTATTTTCAGATGTGCCCAACCATCCATATGAGGGGCAAAGAAAGCAAAGGAAACATGTCATTTCCCCACCCTATTTTCTGTGGTGGAAAAAAATAGTTTCATAAGTGTGAAACTTAAATACCTTTGCTCTGAAAAATATTCCCACAAAGTTTATTTAACTCAAACCGAAGTTGACTTCTCAGGATGATTCCTGAGTCCTGAATCTGTGACCTAGAAACATGAGAAAACCAACAATCTCTGATAGTAAAGTGAAGAAATATTTTTATGCTTGCTAAAAGTAATCAGGCAGGGATGATAGACTAGCTCCGCAAAAGTAGTTTTTATGGGAAGAGGACGTTTCATGACAGTTATGGACAATATCAGTGTTCATGGCACTCAGTAACAGCTAGCTAGGCTAAGAAATAGCCATAGAGGGAAATCCTGGTGTGCGTTACAGACACTTTGCTTTGCTTCAGCACTCACAAGGCTTGTGTCACCAACTAACTTTTTTATTATTATTTTTTTTTAAGTATTACTATATCTCAATAAGGACTTTTCCAGTCTATATGAAACTCTGTCTAAGTGGTAGGATAATGCCTGGAAAACAGGCACAGTCCTTAGTTTAGTTTATACATAAAATATTTTTTTTTACTATTTGGCTGTTTTCTCCAGGAAAAGGATGCTGAAAGGCTGTGATATAGCCTTTCCCAAGCATAGGGCAGTAAATAAAAATAAGGAGGCAAAAATAAATAAACAACAGCAGCAAAAAAAGCATCGATGAAATTCATGAAGCTGTGCAAGGGTTTGAGAAAATGTTTGATTGCTGCTCTAGAAAAGTATATTACAGCTTGTGGGAGGATCAGAAATGATGATGGCAACTCTTTTAAATTGTATTTAGGAGCAAATGGTAGAGCACATACGTAGAAGACCTAACCTGAATCAAGAGGTAACTTGTTATGTCTGTATTTTTATATCAGCTGCAGAATTTGCATCAATAGAAGATACAGATAATAAAAATAAAAACACGGTTTTCTTCAGCACGTACTAATAATCTTTGTATGCTTTCATTTTACATCTACTGTGTTTCCAGTTTACCTTCTTGGCAATCAAAACAGAAGGGGCACTTTATAACATCTGCAGGCAATTTTTATAGACACTAACGATTCATAAACTTTGATTTCAAAGACATTTCCTACAAGTCTTTTTTGCTCCACAGGCCACATGAATTTCCCCACAAAAAATCCTTGATTTGTTTCCAGAGTTTATCTCACAATTTCTGTTGTCTTGGGGATGGAGTGGTTTTGTTATAGCTCAATCACTGTGAGATATTAACACAGCAAGCTCAAACAAATTCCCAAGCCAGGAAAGGGTCCTTTAACCATTTTTTTTTTCCAGAGATTCTTTTGTTGCTTTTGTTGTTGTTGGAAAAAAATAAAAAAATAAATAAAAAATAAAAAACAACTTCAATTTTTCACATATGAAGAATAATATGATTTGAACCTTAACCACGTTGTTTCCATGATGTAACTAAAAAATACAGTAAGATAAGGTGGAAACAAGTGAGGAAAGAAAACTGTGGTGGGTTCGGATAAACTGGAAAAAAGTTTTTCTAACTGTAATAAGATGTTGATATTGTCAATGCTACTACAAATCTATACATTAAAATTCCATTGGGGTTGTGGCCAAATATTGGTAACTTAAAGCTTAAATACATTGCAAAACTTTCTTAAACATCTCATGTAATTTTGTAACATCTGCTGATAAAAACATTATGGTAATACCAAAATCATGCAGCCTGGCTGGAACAACTGCTTTGCTGAAGATGAGTTACAAGAGGATCTTGTCCGATCTGTGCTGAATAAAGCAGCATCGGGGTAATGACTTAGAAGTAAACAAATGTGGAAGGATCTTCTAGCAGTTATCTTTGCTGTGAGCTTGTTGCAGGATCTAGTTCATGTCACATGAACTATTTTTTTTTAAAGCAGCAACAGATAAAAGAATGTATCCATGGTGGCAAGACGTGTAATTCCAGTAATTGTTGGCTCAAGAAAAACATTACAGGATAATGACAGATTGTAGACCCTGAGTTTTTATTGGAGTGGTTTCAGACATTGCTGTACTTTCAAATGGAGTGCAATGAAAGTATTTGAAAACAAGAGGAAAAGGAAACTGTCCTCCACACACAGCAGGGATGTGGGTTTTATTAGTCGGAGCAAGGAAAGATCAGGTATAGTCATACAGGTATCTTTGTGGTTACCATTTTTAAGGAGATTTTTAAGGTACTAAACAAGGTATTGAAATCATGTCTATGCTTACAACCAGTTGTGAGGTCTCACTCAGTTCTAGTAATTCAAAGAAAAAGCCCAAAAGGAGGACCGGGGCTGTTAAATGATTCAGTGTATCTTAAAGATCCCACATTTTTCCACTCATTTGTGTAGCTGACAGCTAGCAGATTCATCTTCATTTTTTCAAACTTGTTCTTAAAAGTGTCTTTCAGCAGGTGGAAGTGGATTCAAAATACAGGGGCAAGAGTATTATCAGTGTGAATGTTCTGAGTTTAGCTTGTATTATTCTCTTAATAGCTCTACATCACCAAATAAGCTATTTCTTGATATACCATGTGGACGGTTTTGAATTTGGTGCACACTAACTATTTCCAGAGTGAACTGATGAACTTACAGATAGTTGTGATAAGATTAAGCATTTCAGTTGGAAACGTTATCCAAAGAAATGTGAGCTCTTTCAGAAAGAGGTCACCTACCTCAGGTGCATGATCAACACAGAGAGAATTTCCACTGCTAAGTGAAAATATGAATGGTGTAAATCTGGTTAACTTCCCTGGCATACTGAGACTTAAAGTTTTACAGGGCTACACTACTAGAACAGAAGGTCTATTTCCATGTTACCAAAACTGTTACCTGGTTTGGGATAGAAGAGAAAAATATGACATTACTCCCTAATTCTGTTTGGAACCTGTAGAGGTGAAAACTTTGTTCCCAAGGGGTTGGTGCTGGGGTCCATCTTGTTTGATAACTTTATTGATTATTTGGAATCAAGCACACCCTCAGTAAGTTTGCAGACCACACCTAGCTGTGTGGAAGTGTTGATTTGCTGGACAGTAGGAAGACCCTGCAGAGGGACCTGGACAAGTTGAATTGATGGGAAGAGGCCAAGGGGATGAGGTTCAACATGACCAAGTGCCAGTTCCTGCACTTTGGCATTATCCTGCATTTCAAGGCATCCTGGCTTGTATCAGGAATTGTGTAGCCAGCAGGACCAGGGAGGTGATTGTCCCCCTGTACTCTGTTCTAGTGAGGCTGTACCTTGAGTACTGTGTTTTGGGCCCCTCAGTACAAGAAGGACATCAAGGCCCTGGAACATATCCAGAGAAGGACTACGAAGCTGGTGAAGGGCCTGGAACACAAGTCCTGTGAAGAGCGGCTGAGGGAACTGGGGTTATTTAGTTTGGAGAAGAGGAGGCTCGGGGGAAACCTTATTACTCTCTACAATTACTTGAAGGGAAGGTGTGAGGAGTGGGGGGTCAGCCTCTTCTCACAGATAACTAGTAATAGGACAAGAAGGAATGGTCTCAAGTTGCACCAAGAGAGGTTCAGGTTGGATATTAAGACAGATTTCTTCTCAGAAAGAGCAGTCAGGCATTGGAAAGGGCTGCCCCAGGGCGGTGGTGGAGTCACCATCCCTGACGGTGTTTAAGGAAAGGGTAGATGTGGTACTTTAGGACATGGTTAGTGGGCTATTTTTCTGATAGGTGGGTGGTTGGACTAGATGATCTTAGAGGCCTTTCCCAACCTTAATCTTCCTGTGATTCTATGAAAAATGTTCTCAAGTGTCTTTAGAGTCACTTGAGATGCATTTTGAAATTCTGTCCATATTGAAAGCAGAGGTAAAGAGATGTTAGAACTGAGAATACTGAATTGTGGGATAATGAATAATAGTGGAAGTCCTTCTTTCACACAAAAAAAATATTGAGTTACCTGAAATAGTAGTCCTTCAGAGCTAGCTGTTGATTTATTTTTTAATTTACCTTCATCAGGCAAAATTCTAGTCAAAATACATTTTTACAACGGTTCCACATAATAAAAATTAATTGTTTGTAGCTAGGATGCAACTTCACAGGCAGACCAATAGTCTTGGGAAGGCAGATACAATTTGCACAGGTGGTCATGTAGAAGCAACAGCTGCAAACACAGTTACCTCATGAAATAGGGAACCGGTTGCTCAAAGGGAGTTGTTCCCCTAGGTTTTCACATATTCACAGTTCCTATTTCTGCTCCTAGAACAATAGAGAAGGGTGTTGTTGGAGTATAGCCCAGAGCAAAGAGGTTGCTCAAACAGAAGATCTTGATGTTAAAATTGTGTGTTACTGGAATTTCAACTGGTAGTTGCCAATATAATGGAACAGTTTATTCTTCAATATAATATTGAAATGATTTTCAGAGTGAACATCTGGAATATAAAGATGTTATGTTGCTTAAGGAAAAAAAAAAAAAAAAGAAAGAAAGAAAACAGGGGAAAAGATGGGAGAAGGGGAGAAGGTATCACCTTATTATATTGTGTGACAGGGTGGTCTCCTGAAGGAATGTTGTGGCAGGGGTAGGGGTGAAGGACTGGGATATGCATAACATGGAAGATTAGTATTGCCTTGTCATACCTTATACTTTTTTTTTTATTGTGTCTACATGCTGCCACAGCTTTTCTCTTCCCCAACCACTGCATAGTCTATATAAGAAAGAGCAAAGCAGGTTGTGTGGGTTAGCCTTAGATACAAAAGACAATTGCTTAAAAATCCTTCAAAGCTGAGTTGAAGAAGATAGAGACTTTGCAAAATTTCTGTATTTTTAAGTCCCTGAGATCAGGGACTGGTACTTTGCAACAGAGAAACCTATGTGTTGGAAGTATATCTTTTTCCTTCTTTGATACAAGGATTTCTTAGCTGTAGTAGAATAGTGTTTTAGGTGCTCTACTCAGCCTGGTGTCATACCACATACACCTGGAACCTAAAAAGGACTAAGAACATGCTATTGTTGTAAGTCTTGGACACCTCAAGATTGTGATATAGGGGAACAATTCTGATACACAGAACTAGTAGAGGAAATATAGTATCTTTTTTTTTAGACATTCTGTTATTTGGGACATTATATTTGGGGTATTATTTGTAAGAGGGAAGTTATCTAATTCTTTTAAGCATCATAATTAGTTTCTCTAACACCACAGAATGGCTAGTGTACAAGATTGTTACATGGCTGTCTGAAGTCATTTGTTTTAGCATCTGAAAAACACAAGTTCTATGTGGTCAAAAGTGAGTGGTTTACAGCACAGAGTTTCTCCTTGTAAATTGAATATTTACCTGGATACAGGGAAGATACAGATGAAAAGTGTTGAGAGCAAAAATCTTTACTTGGAAGGTGTGAGAAAAAGGGAAAGTCTTACTGAAGAAACAATGTTTTTATAGAGAGGATTTCTCCTCATAGAACTAGGACAAGTTTATGACAAGTTGTGCCACATCTTTCAATTTAAAATGGATCTGTGTCCATTCAGTAAATTAGTATGTGACCATACAAAATATTTTCTCTGCAAAATGGTGCACTCTTCTCCACTGGACAATGGCAAACCCTAAGGAACAGCTGAACATGGACAGGAAAACCAAGCAACACATTTCAGTTCTTTTCCCGTTTGAGTCTGGGTGAAGAAATGCCCAGCAGAATCACAGAGGAGGAATAGATTAGCTGTACAGTGCCTTCATTTCTGTGTAATATTTTATAATCATTACCTTGAAGCAGGCTTGCTTTCAAGTTCCCAAGAAGAGCTCAGGGCAGAGTGTGATATTTAAGCCTAGACATCTTTTCTCATCTGTGTTTCCTGTCACAATGCCAGTGCCTGTGTGTGCAAAGTTCTGGCAGCCTGAAATACTTTGATTTTTCCTTTCCCAGGCTTCAAAAGACAAGGTAAACAATGGGCTTGTGACTCCAGGGCAAGCATTGGTAGCAAAGAGTTTACAAGGTAGCTCATCTTCTTTATGTTTCTGGCATCACTTTAAATATTTTGCTGTGTAGAAGTGATGTGTGTAAGAGGAAAAAAAAAAAAAAAGAAAAAAAAAAAAAAAAAGCAGCTTATTTCGTAGTTTTTGAGGCTGCAGGTTTGATGCCTAGAGGTGATTTCTGGTCCTCACAGGTTTTCTGCTCTTGCTACAGGTAAAACAGAGGACAACTCTGCATCAAAGGTTTTAAATGTGTATTTAGAACCAAAAAGTGATGAATTTTTAAAAGATCCTTGAAAGACATTTGCATTTCTTTGACAATGAAAACAATATGTAAGTTTAAAATAAATAAATACAATAACAATACAATACAATTAAAATAAAATAAAATAATATAAAATAAAATAAAAGTGTCAGATAAGGTGTTCAGCTTAATAGTGTTTTGGATATTTATCTTAAATGCTTTAGATTCACTATCATGGCTTGGCATCCGTGGGATAAAATTAATATGCATACACTATGTATATGCATACTCTGTGTCATAATACAATTATAATATATTCAGGCAAGTATTGTGTACTGATCTATGTTGAAATATAACCACAATACTTTTTAAAAACAATAACTGTGTTCTTTCAGGAGCTGTTCCTCTGAGAAAAACATCACCTCACAAAGACCAAAGATGATCACGACTCTCCTGTGCAACTATAGTGTAATTGTTCCTGAAAGCCTGTGCTCAACTTTGGGGAAGTTATTGCCAGAAGAATAAGAACAAATTGGAGAGAGTTCAGAAAAGTCTAGTAAAAATAATAGTGGAGCTGGTGAGACCTACACATGAGAAAAGATTTTAAAAATCTGTACTATTTAGCCTGAATGATGACCAATTTTAAAGTCTGCAATTGTTCATTGACACTTACTATGTGTAGCATAATAATCTGGGGAAGGGGATGTAACATTTAAGATTTCTAGATTGAAAAGGGAATAAACGTTAAGAAAACTGCAATTTAGGGCAAAGTGAAAAACAGCTCTCTCAGAAAATTATACAGAAGCCGAAACAGGAAATACGCTAACAAAACGTCAGGGAGATGTTCTCAATAGGCAAGTGCATACACAATGCTTTATTTATTCAGAGCTCAATCCTTAATTTATTGAAAATTGGCAAGAACAGTCTGTTCTGCTTAAGTTAGTTCATTGCACTTGTAGTAGTAGTCTACCAAATTATTAGAACTGCTGTAAGCAGCAGTGCTGCTATGTAGAACATATTGTCTTTCTTTTCATTTTTGTTACACTGAGTGAAAATGAATTTATGTAAACATAAGCATCATATGTTTCAATCAATCAATCAATCCAGTGCACCCTAGCAAAGTAGACTGGATGACCATATAGCAATTTTAACTTTCTGTTTTACATCTCTGTCTCTGCTTAGGAAATGGCATCTGGTTTGTAATAAAACATTGCAGAATATAGATCATGTGACAAAAAGTATTTTGGAGGTGGGATAGCAGTCGTAACAAACACTTGGTGGATTCAACAAAGCATCAGATCAAAATAGTGGAAAAAACTCTACTAATAGAAATATTCCACTTCCTCTTCCCCTTCCCCTTCCCCTCTCTCTTTCCTTTTTTTTGTCTCAGTGCAGTTTCAACAAAAATATATTACCCCTCTAGTATATGTTCTTAAATTTAGAATTTAGGTCAAAGAGAAATAAATACTGATGGTTCCAGTATGTCATATCTGGATACCAATAAAGTCTCAGTCTATTTCTACTGTGAATATTCCAGCTCATTATATGGTGTTATGATGCCCAGTTCTCCATTGGTTGTCTGAATTACATTATGAATTTCATCTGTCCTATCCCTCATGTTCCTAGAAAGAGAATATCTACGTCTATGTCTGTATCTATGTCTATGAAGACAGATATGATCTAGATATTTATTTCAAATAGTGAATTTGGGTTGCATTTTCCTATATTTTCACATTCTGATTATATAATTTTTTAAAGTGGAAGATAGTGCCCAGAAAATCATCTGTGACATCAAATGTTAGACATTTCTCTGATGGATTAAGCTGTGCTTTGCTGTAGGCAACTAACTTCTTTAATCCCCTGGATTTATACAGCCAGGGAACTCTTGTATTTTACTTGAGATGACTGCATAATACATTCCACTATAATCATATTTCCATGCTCACTTTATTTGGTGCCAAGCAAAGAAAAACTGGTGTTTTCATTTGTTTTCTTGAGTATTTATGTAGAACCTCCACCTCACAGCAGACAATTGGGCAAGACAATAGTAAAGTGAAGTTAATGCCAACATCCTCAGTTCTACCATTAACTCTATATTTGCAAATGTGTTTGTAAATTGTTTTTTCTGTGTAGCAGAAAAATAAAGTCACACATCTAAATGCAGTTAAAACACATAAGACTGACCATATCAGTTTTGAAAAGCTGTGGGGAATTTGACAGGGAGAAAAGGAAATGAAGCTGTTCCCAGAAATCTGCTGCCACGTCTAATTTGTTACACAAGGCTTGGGGATCCAGTAGTTAAAAGCCTTCCTAATTTAGATAATCGGATAGCAGAACCAGTAGGGTACGTGGAGTGGCTTTTCTTTGCATACAGCCCACTGAAGAAAATGGATCACTTTTGCTCAAAATCTCGTGTTCACAAAATTTCACGTATCAGTTTTAAGTGCAAAATGAGTCTCCTGAGATTCTGAGTTTTGAAATATTTGTGGAGATGTATAGGCGCTTTCACAGAGCTTTATCTCAGTACTGTAAAATTCCCATGGTTTCTACTGAATACTCTGTAACTGTATAAAATCCTGAAACTGTTGAGGATACAGATCAGCCTGCTGCTGTAATGGGGACAGTTCAGACTACATCTGTTCTAAAATTAATTAATTAATTAATTAATGTAGTGTATTTTCCTCAGCTAAATATAGCATTGTGAGTCTCTCAGTCATTAACTTGAGGTTTCTTCAGCCTTTTTTGGAACACTTTCTTTCAAAAACTTTTTAGTACCTCTTAAGTAACCATTCTCAGGCTTTTTTTTTTTCTACTTTACACTACCACTGAAAAAGAAAGAGTTTCGTCAACAGCTAAAGCCCCTTCTGGTTCTCTCTCCTTGAGATTTATGCATCAAAGAGCACTCTGCTCCAGGGGTAAAGGTCACTTTTACAGATACATTTCCCCATATATCGCTGGCTGTTTCTACTCTTCCAGAAAGCAGCGGGTTCCTTCATCTCAGCTCCATTTTCATGACTATGTCCAAAAAAAGTAAATTGCAGTAGTTTGGGAGAGAAATTTACTCCATTTGGTTCTTCCGTGAGTTTTTATAGATGGATGATACTATCGTGTTTTGTTTTGTTTTTTTTTTCATCTTTTGCTACTTGTTTGAAATGCATTGTGTTACTCTAATGGCTGTTGTCATGTTCAGGAGTTTGGCACTGTAGACACTGAATGAACCTTGATGTTGTCTTTGCATTTGGGGCTTTACCTTCCCTAGAGACCAAGCCAAGGAGGAGAGAGAAGAGTTTGAGTTGTCTGGGAGTAGCTGGTTAACTTCCATCATGTCAGTGTGAGCAGAAGCACTGGGAGACAAAATGGGAATGTTCTTGTAGAAACTGGGATGAGAGCTAAAGAGAAAGAAGCAGGAAAGAAGGCAGGAAGGGACTGAGCAGAGCTGAGTGAGGCAAGCAGAAGACTGATGAGGAGTCTGGAAAGAAATTACTGCTGCTGCTGCCAAGTAGTAAACTCTGCTGCCAAGTAACTCTTGATAAACTTATCAAGAGTTGACTTAGTTCAAGCAGAAACATTAATTATCTGTATTCAAAACTGCTACTATGTCCATTTTCACAGCCAAAACTTACTGACACAAGGATTTAGGGAAGTCAGCCACTATGTTTTACAGAGACTGAATCTGTTGAACCTCTGAGTGTATAGGGATCTATCCTTCATTGGAATAAGTCAAATCAGTGTGAAAAAAATATGACATCTCTTTTTGAAATTACCCACAGCCACATAACTGCTCTGTGAAAATCAGATGATAAAAAACACACTTTATTCTTTCATTATTCAATAAGCCTGATTTTACCTATATTTCTAAGAGCTATTTCCTTGGAATGGCCTACTTGGTGCAATACAGAAGGCTTTTTAACTTGTCAAATTCACTAGTTATACATTTGTAAGCCCTGTCTCCAAAAGTTACCACCTGTTCACTGGATCCCAGGAGATCTTGACAAGAATTCCATGTATTTAATTATATTTTAAAAACAATAAAGGTCCAATTGTTTATTAGTAAGATACTTGCTCTATGATTAGTCACATAAATCACAGTCAACAAAATCAAATAGCAATCAGCTAGCCATTCAATAACTATCAAGAGTTCACTTCTGCCCAAAATGTTCATTGCAAATTAAAAGTTTATCTTCAAGCAAATATCAAACTTCTATTGTTTTTTTCTTACAAGCAACATTTTATTCGTGCATCTCTTATTCTTCATTAAATGAGCAAAACTTACAAACCAAGACTATTCTAGTATGACTTTGACCTCCTTATTTCAATGACCTTTTTAGAGGGCATTCTGGTTTTCATTTTCTGTGTGCACATTAATTTGACAGCCCACAGATATATATATATGATATATTTCACATATATTTCACCTCTATTTTAAAGATATGGTTTCATTTTCCCCTTCTTCTATTGACAGACTTGTCACTGATTCTGATATTCAAAAAAGCAATGATGACAGACAGATATCTGTAACTGAACAACCCACAGTGGTGTTCACTTGTTCTAGTAGATGTTTCTTTTTGCTTTTGTCTACTTACTTTGTTTCCCTTTCCCAGAGCAAGTGTTTTTAGGGATTTAAGGATTATTTCTACTGAACAGATGTCACAGACACAGCATTTTGTTGGGCAGAAAAACTTTTTACTATTCTTCCATCCTACATATATTCATGTCTGTTTTACTTTCCTGAAATTAAAAAATAAATAAATAAAATATTCTAACTGATCTCACATTTTGTTTATTTAATATTCCTCTGTTTTACAAGGGAGAATAATAACACTGATATTCTCTTAAGAGCTCCTAACTGTCTTTGCCACCATACCATATAATATGCTAGTTGTTACACAATAACCAGTTACCTGTTTATTTTTTCTAGATAATTTTTATGACACTCAGAAAATCTTTTACTTACATTTCTTAAATGGAGCTTTATGAAACACAGAATTTTAAAAGTCACCATCTAGGGCAAGGTGGCTATGGGATAAGGAACAGCAGTCACAGTGTTAAAGCAGGGAAGCTCTGGCTGACAAAATGTAAGCTTTCTAAAACAAAATGCAAGTTGGCAGCTTCTGAGACAGTTTGTAGAAGAAGTTGGAGACAAGTCTAGGTGCTTTTCCAAGAATTTGAGTCAAATATGTCAGATGGATTGATTTCACCTGTTAGCACAGATAGTTCAGGGAAAGACTGAGTCCTCACTCTTTGTCCCTATTTTTTGCTGTATAGATAGCCCAATTTAACAGCATAAAACCTGCTGTTCCCCCTGCCCCCCACCCCTTTCCTCTCCCCTGTTTTATTTGTCTGGCAGTTGCCAGCAGGGATCAGACAGTAGGAACAGTGCAGTCAGCACCTTTTTCTGGGGCACAAGCACCAGACCAGAATTTATTGGCTTTATTCACTGCAGGGAAGATCACTACTTCCAAGACAGAGCCTCTCATACAGAGTAGCAATGGTTTACCACCAGTCCCATCAGCCAGCTCCAGATGAAGTTTTAAGCTTTGTTTCATGCCCCTCAGGCTGAGAAAAGGCTGTCTCTCATGGAACGCTAACAATCCATTTGGCCCCAAATGCCTCCATTTGATCAGATGATAAATTAGAGAACTCGCCTAGGACTGGAAGTGACCGTTTCACCTAGGTGGACATGGGGATAAAAATACCTGGGTGAGCTCTGATTTAAAAGAACAGCCAAGCATCGTATTTATCAAGTGGGTCTCTATCCATCTTCAGGGTGGAAAACAGTAGCTGAAGTACTTCCCCTGCCAACGCATACTTTATAAAGCCATGGGGGTGTCTTTTGGGGGGGGTGTGAGAATGGGAGGTGTGGGGGTTGCTTTTGTGGGGCAGCCTGCAGTGACACAGCAACCCAGACATATGGTGTCATTATTCAGCCGACACAAATTTGACACTCAGTGAATTTATTATATTTTGTTTTGCTCCTGGTGCCTGAAAGGCTTTGCAACTCTCTCTTCATAGGGCCTGTCACAGATGTTGATGTATTTTCCTCCTCCACAGCCAGGTTTTACTGTGGAAACTGATACAACTTCACGATAGAATTTCTGGATGAATTATTCACGCATTGCATGCTTTCTGCACATAGGGGGTTGGAAGAAATCCATCCTATTCAATAAATGGTCTCTTTAATCCCCTTTAACAGAGCTTTTTCCCTGAGTTTAAACCATTTCTATTATCACCTTTGTGATCCTAATGTTTTGGATAACATATTTACAGTTAATAGCTTTGTTAAAATTTTCACTATATTTCACCTTAACATGCAATTAAATTGTCCAGACACAGTGATGAAACTGATACATTGATGAGACAATAAACCATATGGGCCAGATTCTCATCTTCTTAACTCTGGTTGTCTTTTTTTTTTTTTTTTTTTAATCCTGCAGGTCATTCCATGTCCAGTGATTTATAGGGTAATTCCTGAAATATCTCAATATTTGTTGTTGTAGAAAGAAAGGACTGTTGCTAATGCCAGTACCATCTGTGGAGATGATTTTTTAATTGAAAAGAATTTTCAGTCTTGAGAGTAGAGAGTTGGATGAACTCATCACTGCCCCCTGAGAGAAGATTAATGAAATGAAAACATATCATACCCCTTTAATACCTGGAGAAGCAATAAGGATGCATCAAGTGACACTATAGAGCATGGTGCGTGGGGGTAAATTGCTTTAACATAACATGGAAAGTCTATCCAAGAATTAAAAATTGAATTTACAGTTTTAAAAGCTATTGCAGCATTAGTGTTTTTTACTAAAACTCTCAGTTCCATTTTCTTCCTGACTTCTAGCTCTAGAAGCAAAGCTCATATTCAGATTCCTTTACTCTTGACCTGATACACAATAATACCTATTCCCAGAATAATCCTGTTTAATTCAATATTAAATATTTATATACATATGATAAAAAAAAGTTTTGAAATCAAATGGCTGCATGAATATTAATTTTCCTGAACCAATGCAAGTAATATTACTTTTGAAAGGCTCAACCAAGTAAAAGTAAGTAAATGACTATTCACTATCTATAGTGTTAGAAACATATTTTTGTTTTAGTATAAAACTTACACTATGTTGGCAAGAATTGGCAATTTAAAGTCTAATAATATTTTCCTCAGATTGCTGTATTTTACATATTACTAATACAGCCTGCATTGCTTTATTTATATCTACATTAGGTCACCAGTAGTTAAAACGGGATTTATATTCATATTTTGGAACAGTGGCTTTTCTTGATAAAGCTCCATATACTAAGCGCCCTTCCTTCTACCTTCATGGCTGTATTCAAATGTCAAGAATACAGAGACTACCTGTCCTTCATCTTAGTGTTTTGTAGAAGGTTTAAAAGTATTAATAATAAGCATTTCCCAAATTTTAATTTTAATTCACACCATAACTTATAAAAAAAAAAAAAAAAAAAAAAAAAAAAAAACAGGTTTTGGTTGAACTAAATTACATTTCATGTTCTTATTGAAAATAGTTAAAATAGTTATATGTTTTGGTTTTTTATTTTTCTTCCTAAACAGTTGCGTATTATTCATAAAATTACTGTATTTTAGAAATATACTTTGACTGACAAATTTGTGTCATTACTACACTACATTTCTATGAAATAAGAAACAATACATCAAACTATCTTTTGATATTTAAAAAAATATATATTTTTTTTAACAGCTTGGGGCTTTCTCATTTGAAGTAGAGCAGGAGACGTCTTTACAGAAACAGGTCAACCTGAGTTGAAATGACACAATCATTTGTACCCCAATATATAGTTTCTCCTGGTCAAGAGAGTAGATCTAAACAAGATAGCACAATTGGAAAAAGAATATAATACTCCAGAATATAGGTATAGTTTGGGACTGCACTTTTCTCATCAGTCAACCACAAACTGGAGCAGATATAGAATTCAAGTATTTATTTGACTTTACATTTTGGTGACATTAACACAAATACAATACTGTTTGGATTTCAATGAACTTCCAGGGATTTGGGTGCAATCTTTGTAGCAGAAAAATTAAGAATGTAGGATGTCATTTGTTCTCTCCAAAACATATACACTTGCCATCCAAGCACCAGTACAGATGAATTTGCAACACAAAAGTTGACATGTGATTGTGCCCCTGAATTTACAACACCATGCAACAACAGACAGTCCCACAGCTAGTCCTTTCTGGCGAATGAACAACTGACTCTTTTCACCTCGTGCCATTCATTTCACCTTTACATATTTGCAAATTCTGTTGCTTGTACATGCATACATAGAGGTTGGATCTGTGGAGTTGCTGTTAGGACAGGAAATGCCATTGGGTTGCACAGGCCAAAGGCAACTACAGTAAAGCTCTGGCCAAAGAGTAGCCAAGATATGCTATTAAATACATAGATATAGTGATTTGCTGACATACATCTTTGCATCAGACAGAAAGCTCTCCATCTTCGTCTCCATTAGTCAGTCTGTGTGCACGTGCATGGCAGGTGCAAAGAGCAATGAGCCAGAGTGAAGTGCCAGATGCTATGCCTGGGAAGTCTCTTGAAGCCTGTGATCTTTCCCCTCCTTCAGCTCCCTTCTGAAAACTCCTCTCTCACTAAGGCATGTGTTAAATTATAGGTAGATAACAGCTTAGCAGGTTGAGAGCTACCTAGAAATAGTGTGCATTAGAGCTGTTCTGCCAACATGTCACAGTGCACCAGTTCCCTCTTTAGCACATCCCAACTGCATACAAAGGATTTTATGGCTCTAAGTGGAGCCTCTGCCATGTATTCATGCTTCCAGACAGAGCAAGATCAGCCCTCAGGAGCTGGGAAGCCCTGCCTAGGAATATTAGTATTTCCAACTCCCTGACACACTGGTAGCCTTGTAGTCTCTCCAGTGCCATTGGTATGATATAAAGACCAAAAAAGCTTCCTGCAGGGTGAAAGGATTAAGAGGAATGATCTGTAGATATCATCTTTGTGACCACCATACATGTTGAATTATAGTTTAAATAGTCAGAAAAATATTTTGGTAGATACTAAGTTTTATTGATAATAAATATTTCAGCATTCAACCCTCTGTGTAGACTACCTTTAAAAATCTTGCAGTAATGATGTGCAGTCTGATTCTCCCATGCTTTTTTAGGCTTTAAATGGCGACTATTGCAATGACTGCAGTAAATACAATTCTCTGAACCTAAAAAAAGAAATGCAGGTGGCAGGTCTTTAAAATCTGATATTCATAGCTAGCTATTCTCCAGGAAAACATGGTTCTAAATTTATTTCATTTCCCTGTTTTCTAAAAGAGAGCAGTGAGGGGAAAGGAAGAGGGAAGGAACTGAAAATGTTTCCAGGGAATTACTCAATTTTATTGAGTTGTTGTTGTGTGCTTTACTTAACAAGCCAACTTCAAAATTATAGGTGGCCTAGAAATGGATGATGTGATACAATGGGAAATTGTTCAAATTCAACACAGCCGAAGGATACTCTGGTACTTGGCAGGTATTTTGGCATTTTCGAATACTTTTCCTCCATCTTTTTCTTATGCAATATTTAATCTTATTGTAGCATTAATTCCCACTTCATTCTGCTTGTCATTGCCACCTTGCCAGTTGTGTTTTCAGAGACTGCATTTTAAGTAGGATTTTTATATTTGGAATTTGGAAGTAATTTTTTTTTTTTTTAACGTGTCTGAGAACAAGTCAGTTTTAAAATCTTCCATTCACCCTAGAGAATTTTCTTGATTTTTTATGGCTAGTTTATATGTGCAAGAGCAGATGGACAAAATAACAAATACATCAGGTGATAAATATTGCCTGGCTTACTATTCAGAATAGTGGGCAATATAAACTTTTTGGCATGTTTTTTTGACCTAATAATATTAAAGAATTTGGAAGGTGGACCTCTAAAGTGCTTTCATTTCAGGGAGAAAAGGAAGAAAGGATCAAACTTGCAGGAAGAGTACTTACTGATTTCCATGTAAGCAAGAGCAGTCTCGATATTTTGTGAAAATAAACTAATCTGGCTTTGTCAGCATTCAATGTACACTTTATGTCCCCATTACCCAAAGACAGATGTGTAGTTTAATAAGCTTTAGCCATATAAGGAGAAAATTTGAACCTAAAATATGGCCAGGAACTTACCTCACTCTTTTGTTATTCTAGTAGCTTCTTTTAGGGTTGGGATCCAGAGGGAAAATGAAAAGGGTGTGAATTAAATTAAAAATAATAATAAAAAAAAATCTTTCACCATCCCTATTTTGAAATTTATGCCCCTGACATCCTCAGTCAATTGTTTTTGCATTAGTCTGTAGTCATATCTGTGTTCTGGTCATTGGGTTCTTTTGTTTTGTTTTGTTTTGTTTTGTTTTGTTTTGTTTTGTTTTGTTTTGTTTTCTGACTGAAAACAGACTGAAGTTGACCTGCTTATAGAAATTTGGGAAACCTTTAAACCTTTAAAGGCTGTTTAATCCAGTTCCTTGGATCTTTTGCTAACTTCTGACCTCAAAGGAAATGAGCTGAAGCAAATAGGATTATTAATATAGGTTTCAATGTTTTCTCTTAACAACATACTACCAGTTTTACCTATGACTTCTGTGTTAGTCCACTGGAAATACAATTCTGTGGGACAGAGAGGGCAGTATCTGTGGAGAGAAGAAACAGGAATCGGTGTTCAGTTTTGCTGGTTATGATTTTTATATGTGGCTAATGAATTCTGCTTAGTCAAGCCCAAAGCCTTTCTAAGTGTTTAAGAACATGCAGAGTTGAAGACTATAGGAATAGTCTTTATTCATACGCACCCTTGTGATCAGCAATGAATATGTATGAGAATGACACTTTTTACAAATTTGCTACAAGGGCATAAAATAGACTGTGTTAGCAAAGTCTGAGGTGATTCAGAAAGCAGCTAGAGGTCACTGAAAAGGTTTGGCAGAGCTTTTAATGAGTTTTCTTTGGGAATTCAGCAGTCTCTGTGAAGGCCAGACCTGTTTAAAAATACCAACTATTTACCTTAGGGGTTCTCAAAACATGAGCCAGGCTTTTTGGTCTCTGACTTTGAGTGTGCATACAAGCAGAAATATTTTTCTTTTTAAATGGAAAAATCTGCAAGCATAGGGTAAGTACATCTATTTTTGACAGCAAGATGCACTTCAAAGTGATCTGGGATATATTTTAGGAAGAGCAGGCCATTCTTTAGCACTCACAGTGCCCAGTGAGTTCTTTCCACTAGCACTGGAGACAACTGTGTGTGTCAGAACATACATGTACAGTAAGAAAGCAGGAAGTCTTTATTTTATGGAGGAAATTATAATGATGGACTCTCAGAACAGCCTCACATGCAACAGTTCTTTCTCTAAAGAAATTAATTTTCTCTGCATATATCATGTGTGATGCTTCTTTTCTTATTCAGTCACAATCTTTTACTTCTCCCAGATAAAAAAAAAAAAAAAAAAAAAAAAAAAGTGTGGAAAATGTTGCCTTTAAATGATAGACATTATGGAGAAAGTACTGCATTTTATTTATTTTATTTTATTTTATTTTATTTTATTTTATTTTATTTTATTTTATTTTATTTATTTCAAAAAAAAAAAAAAATCGAGGATAAATACCAGCAATTTGTTTAGCTTGGTTACATAAAAGAAACCTATTCACATCAACACCCTGTGGCAGTGAAACATTTTGTAGAAGATTATTTTAAAAACAGTGCATGTTCTTTATGCACTTCGAATTTTTGCTGACCACATGATTAGGAGCAAGATTTACATGTAGTCTCATGATAAGTTCCCCAGATAGCAAAGCATTATAGCCATATGCTTGCATTTATCCCAGTATAACTGTGTCCACACTCAGAGGTAATGACAGTATGGATATCAATAAGACATTCCTAGCACAGACTAAACCTAAGATGCTGAAAGGAGCTTTGTTTGTCACATCACCTGTCCTGTACATGTCCCAGTCAGATGTGCTGGTGCACTGTGCAGGCTGCTGAGGAAGCTGGGCAGAGAGGTGGCCAGCCTGCTATTGTCCTCTGTGCAAGGTGCCTTGATAACTATAAAACAAAAGGATGTTAGAAGCAGATATTTTTCCAGCCTAATAACTGAAGTGGGTCCATCACTAAGCATATTCTCTGTACTTCATGAATTGTCCAATAGCTATAGTATCATATATAACTCATTGTGAGTGCTGGTAAAAGTGATGTCCTCTGGTCATTGCTCACTGTGTGTCTGGAAACACGTGTGCATGTGCTAAGACATTTCTCTTCAGTTTTCTCTGGGTGTCCCTGAGAAGCCACGATGAGTTGAAATGATCTGGTGAGAAGCATGTATCCATGTGAATCTGTATTTCTATATCTAAATGCTCACTATCAGATTGGGTTTACTGTAAGCTCTCATTCTGCTACGTGTACAAACTGGGCAAATAAAATGGTGCCTAAATTAGAAGAACCAGCAAAAAGGGAAATTGATTGACCCATGGGCATCCAGATGAGACAGATTTTTGGAATATCAAGCAAAGATCCTAGTTCTGTTTTGTGGTAAGAAGTTGTTGCCATCTACAAAGCCATGATGTAAATCAGCAGCAGCACAATACTGGGGACATTCCATATTGCAGGTGCAGAGTAAGAGCCACTTTTGCCAAATGCTGATTTTGCACATCATAAAATGCAGCTCTCTAAGGTGACTCTGCCCTTCAGTCTGCAGACTAAGAAGAATTGAGGAGGAAGCTTGTAAGAGGTCAATTACTGAATGTTTTCCACTTACCACTCTGGAACATATCATCACATATTTTAAAACATTCAAAAAGAAGATGTGCAGTTCTTTTGACTGCACTGTAAGCAAGGTAAGTGTAAGTAAGATTGAGGACATACAAAGAGATGGCCAATTACTGAAATCAAACAAGTGACCAGAAGAAATGGTATCAAAATATTTCCCTGAATAGTATAGTATTTCATTACTTAAATGAAATTTAAAAAATCAACACCAATGAATGATACTTTTTTGTGTGTGTGATTTTTGAGGATCTGTAATTAAAAGAAAAAAAAAAACTTTATATTTTTTATAGTGCTTCTATGTCAGACAAATATTTGAGACTCCCAACTTTCATTTAAAAGATACAGTCACTTTTAAGACTTCTGGATTTGAAGACTGTCTCACAGATGTATCCTAGTATAACTCTACACAATCAGGAGCAAACAGATGAAAGAGTTTTAAGTAATTTATTTATAAATCCCGTGGGATTTTGCATCACAAATTTTGAATGCTTGCCATCAAATCCATTTGTCTCTGAAGGAAGCCAGGATTTTCCAACACTTTGGAGTTGGTAATATTTTTATAAATATATCTAAAACAAAAATATCCAGTCTAAAATGCCAGCCACTAAGTTAACCTTGTTTGGTTAACGATAACATTGTGTAGTGGATCTTGAAGAAATATGTGTTGGATTCAGAGGACCTCATGTCACATAAGAAATATATTGGACAAAGATCATATATACACTACTAGGTTTTAAAGCTGGTGATAGGAGATGGTAACGTATGTGAGGATCAACTGAGGAGGATAAGCAAGACCTGAAAGGTCTAATTATATGTTTTCTGGATTTGGTGTAATAGATACATAGTTTGAGGGAGCTCTGTTTTCAAACAGCAATTCTGCATTGTTAACATATTAGCACTGCTAAAAGAAGCCTGCCCAAGACTCTTCAATACAGCTAGGAAGCAAAAGAGAAAGAAGATATATGCATGATGCACAACAGGAGTGCTGTGATTTAGCCTCAGCAGGCAGCTGAGCACCACCCAGCCACTTGCTCACTCTCCCCAGGTGGAGCGGGGGAGAGAATGAGAAAAGTGTGCAGGAACTCATGGGTTGAGATAAGGACAGTTTACTAGGCAAAATAAAATCTACGCATGCAAGCAAAACCAAACCAGGAATACATCAACGGGCAGGTGTTCAGCCACTTCCAGGAGAGCAGGGCTCAGCATATGTAACAGTTTCTTGGGAAGACAAACGCCATCACACTAAACATCCCCCCTCTTCCTCCTTCTTTTCCCCAGCTTTTATTGCTGAGTATGACACCAAACAGTATGGGACATCACTTTGGTCATTGTGGTCACCTGTCCTGGCTGTGTCCCATCCCAGCTCCTTGTGCACCCCCAGTTTCTTCCTTGGCAGAGAAGAAAAGTCCTTGGCTGTATGTAAATGCTGCTCCTCAACAACTAGAAGCATCAGTGCATTATCACCTCTATTCTCATCAAAAAAATCCAAAACACAGCATTGCATAAGCCTCTATGGAGAAAAATAAATAAATAAATAAAATTAACTCTGTCCCAACCAAAATCATGACAAGGAACAATGTAGCATACATGATGCCGATGAGACATATTTGACAGATACAGCAAACATAAATCTGACTCGGGCAAGTATAAAAATAAACTTTGGTACCATGACAGCAGATGAATGTCAAAGTCTCTTTACCTCATCAAGCATAGTGATTAATTATTCTGGTGAACAACACAAGGAAAGAAAAATGTAAATTTTCCTTACCTCTTCTTTTGCTATGACAGCAATTAAAATAATGTGGTCTGTACTGAGATGTTGAGAATGTAGTGGTCTCTACACATCTCATTGGAGAATAAAGACCCAGAATGTATTTGGGTCTTCAAGGACAGTGCAGACTTGCTCCTGCAAGTGCAACTTGCAGTTGCTGTAAAGCAACTGCGGAGAAGAGCAGGGCTGATGTTGTCAGTTGATCTGATCCCCAGCAATGGTTTTCATCAGCTGACATTAGCTCTCTCCCCCTGCTGTGTGTTTGCTTATGGCTGCTCCAGCTGTTGGATGCAAGAGTAACTGCAGAATAGGCAACAATAAAAGTCAAGGCCCAAGTCAACATCTACAGCTGAAAAGTGCACTTTAAGAAGGCTTCAAAGAGGTTGCACTAATAACATTTGTATTCTTTTTATTTGCAATTGCTGTGTGCCAATCCTTTTCTCCAGCAGAAAATCTGATCCACTGTAATTCCCACCACCTACTGACAACACAAAGGGAATTAGCACTGTGGGAGAAAAGCCCTGCACAGCTTCAAGACATTTATTCTGCTGGTTCTGGACTGCTAGATGTTCTGCTGTGGTAGGACAGATGGGTCACATGCCATGTGAGAAGTGTAATAGCTTACCACAGAGCAAGCAGTGCCAGCCCCTAGGAGCAAGACACTTCCACAGACATCACGGGCCCCCACTGTTAGGATCGTCATCACTTCCATGACCATCTTGACCACTTCTAGTGACATGAGTCAGCCTTCTACTTTAGCTTCCCCTGTCTCTTTAAGATGTTTCTTCAGCAAGTCTGTTACTTTATTAATTTTATTTCTATTTGTTTATGATTTTCAATCTTGTATCCAGAAATGGTGTATTATTTTAATATATATGTTAGGTATTCTACAACATTTTTTTAACTGCCCTGACTTCTAGCCCAGAAGCACAGCAATCCTGACCTGTCTTAATTTCTTCGTGGTCAAGATACATGTTTTTGCCCAAGAATTCTGATTTGCTCTAATTTAAAAATGCAAGTGATCGTTTACACACTGCAAAAAAGTTCAAAGTGGCATTGCATTGCTTCATTTTCTTACCTCTTTAATTCAAATACCAAAATGACTATAGATAAGTGTCTACTCTGTAAGGAGAAGAGCTTCATTGCTTTCAAAGTTGTTTCTCAATTACTTGTATATGAACAATACCCTCTGATAGAGCCCAATCCAGTTCTATCCAAATATTCAGAGCTGTTATGTTGACCTTACTATGTCTTTGAAGTCACTATATTTCTCTCACCTGCTTGGACTCCCTTGTACCCTGCATCATACATCTCTTCTCTTGCCCTATTCCAACGCTATAGCCAATGTCAGTTTGTTTCCCTTTTCCTCATCCCTCCTACACCAACCACCCCAGCAGTGCTGGAACAGAGCCCATACTAATAAACACAGCAAAGAATATTAGCTTGGGCTCTGTGCCATGCCTCCTCTCTAACATCATTATGCTTCTACAGTAAAACATCTTGCTATTTGGGATTTGGTGGCCTAAAGCAAGGAAAGAGTAGGAAATGTGAGATAATTCTGAAATGTGACACAACACAACTAAGAACCTCTAACTAGTATATAGAGCTGTTGGCAGAAGGCTCTTTGCAAAAGTCATATTAAAGAGATATATCTTCCAGTAAATAAATCACAAGTCAGTGCTCATACCCTCTCCTGAACACCTCTTAGCATACAATATTAAATAGGGACATAGTAATAGTCCTATTTCTCCATGGGACCCACTTCATATGATCTTAAATGTTCTGAGGGCATGCATTAAAATGGCTGCTGTCTTTAAGAATTTTGATTCCCTTTATCAATCCATGTCACATGAGACTTGTTAAAAGAATCCCATGGGATAAAGACATGTTCCCTCTGATGATTGAAGTGATTAGTGCTCTATCAGCATCAATTAAGTCTCATTCATATACTCTAGCAGAGGATTTGGCCTCAAACCTGGATTCAATAAGCTCTGTTGACAGTTCATCCAAAATTATTCCTAGAAGACTGATATGTAACAATTTTCCTTCTCTGCTCTGCTCTGCTCTGCTCTGCTCTCCTCTCCTCTCTTCTCCTTTTACCACTCACCACTACACACCGGGCCCAGATGTTCAGCCACTTTTCTATCCACCTCACTGTCAGCTCATCCAGCACATAGTACAACAGCTTCTTTATGAGGATCTCAGAAAACACTGTAAAAGCCTTACTGAAGTACAGGCAGACAATATCCACTACTCTCCCTTTATCTACCAGGGTAGTCATTTCATTGTAGAGGTTTATAAAGTTGGTTAAGCATGACTTCCCCTTTGTGAAACCATGATGACTACACCTGATGATTTTCTTGTCTTTCATGTGCCTGGAAATTGTTTCCAGGATTAATGGCTACATATCACAGATATATATGTACGTTAGAAATAATCTCTAGCTACACACTTTCTTTCAAATTCTCAAATTAGAAGGGGTTACTGGCAGAATAAAAGTGTAATGAAAATCTCTTGTCCTCTCTGACAAGTGAGTTTTGCATCCACTGCCACAGGAGTTAATCAAATATAATTGTGCCTGAGCTGCACTCAGAGAAAGAATTTGTAATCTTCCCCAAGCATCATGCTATTTCTATAATGCATGCTGTACACATTTTTTGCAGTAAAAAAAAATGTTTGCAGTATATGTAAGCTCTCCTGTCTGCCTTGTTAAAGGAAAAATCTAACAAAAACACAATTCTGTGTATTTAATATAGTAAACAGATGGTAGTCTCTCACTGCAAAACATTTTTGTTCAGTAGTCAAATTCGACTTTTACAGAAAGTTATTGTCTACAAAGATTTGGGATTTGGGGATTTTATTTTTGTAGATGAAATGGTTACTCAAAAGCTTTACAAGTCTTGGGCATTATTAAAGTCCCATTAGAAACTCACTGCTTTGAAAATGAGTTGTTCCCATTATAATGTCACAATGGAGTTACCATCGTTAACATCGTTAATGTTAACATCGTTAAAAAAATAATAATAACAATAATTCTTCTGAACAATGTAAATGGCAGAATTAGGTTTTGGAGGAAGGTTTTATTTATTTATTTTTTATTTTTTTTTACCTTTATTTTAAAATGAATATGCAAACTCATGGGCTGTGTAGACTTTTCACCTACTTTCAGATCTTCCTTGTGTGTATTTAATTCCCTCTTTTCTTCTACCCAGACTTGAAAACACTACTCACAATAACATGTGACTGGAAAAAGTACTTAATGAAACTGACAGCAAGACTTCTTGACCAAGCAGAAAGAGGAACTGTTTTCTTTTTCCATAGCTTGACTGCTATTATACGTGTCTTGGGTTCTGTGAGCAAATCCAATGTAACCAAATCAAAGGATTAACTACTGTAATAAAGACCTGGTGCCTTAGACTTAGTAAGTTGCAAAGCTCAGTAGGCTACAATGTTCAGTAGGATCAATGCCTCTCCACTACTAGGTCTTTCTCGTGAAATACCTAGGAAACAGCTTTTGCCTTTCATCTATTACATTTGTGACTAGAGAAGCTCACTTTTTAGTTGTAGTGTTAAGAGCTAGTCCAGGGGCTTTGACACTTCAGATCCAGCAGTCACAAGCTCTGCACAGCAAGGAGCTGCTAGAACATGAGACCTACTCTCATGAAGCAAGTAATTTTTCTGGAAAAAGGAGCATGGGAAACTTCACACACCATCTGAAATTAATACCACTAGTGATTCTTGTAAATAAGCCTCAAATTAGAATGTATATTGCATAATTTTCTGGGCCTGCTGGAGGAATTGCTTGTCCACCCATAAGACTTCTGGGGAGAAATCTGATAACATACATCTTGATGGAAATGGATGGAAAAACTTGAAAACTGGATCAGCTCTGGTAAGTGACAGCTATCTACTTCTCTGCTAGGCTCCTGTATCCATCGTCCACCATATAGTCCAAAATGCTCCATACAAAAGTCAGGACTAATAAGTCATTGTTCATGCGGGTAAATGAACAATATAAAACTTTTAAAGGCTATGCTTGGAGTAGGTAACAATCATGTAAATGAGCCTTCTTCTCCAGGTCTTTTTACCAGCAGCAAACTGAAATTTCCTTTTTCAGTTTTGTTCTTCAGCTTAGTACCCTCCAGTTCTGGAGAGCTCAGAAAATCGTATTGCAGCTCGGGTTGGAAGAGAGCTTAAAGAACATTTGGTTCCAACCACCCTGCCATGGGCAGGGATGCCATCCATTAGACCAGATTGCCCAGGGCCTCTTCCAACCTCGTCTTGAACACCTCCAGGGGCTGGGCATCCACAGCTTCTCTGGGCAACCTGTTCCAGCACCTCACCACCCTCTGAGTGAAGAATTTCCTTCTAATCTCTAATCTCAATCTCCCCTCTTTTAGTTTAAAACCATTCCCCCTCATCTTGTCATTATTTGACAGAGCAAAAAAGTTGCTTTCCATCTTTTTTATAAACCCCCTTTAAGTATTGAAAGGCTGCAATAAGGTGACCCCAGAGCCTTCTCTTCTTCAGGATGAACATCCCCAGCACTCTCAGCCTTTCTTCATAGAAGAGCTGCTCCAGCCTTCTGATCATATTCGTAACCCTCCTCTGGACCCACTCTAACTGATACACATCCTTCTTGTGCTGGGGGCCTCAAAGGTCTCTTCCAACCTAGAAATTCTGTGATTCTGTGATTCTGTACTCCAGGAAGGCAGAGCAGAGGGGGACAGTCACTTCCCTCAACCTTCTAGCCACTAGTCTGTTGATGCAGCCCAGGATGCAGTTGGTCTTCTGGGCTGCAAGCGCACACTGCTGGCTCATGTCAAGCTTTTTGTCCACCAGAACCCCCAAGCCTGCAGGGCTGCTCTCAATGAGTTCTTCTCCCAACAGTTCTTCTCAGTACTCATGTCTGGGATTGCCTCAACCCAGGTAAAGCACCTTGCACTTAGACTTGTTGAACCTCATGCGGTTCATATGGCCTTACTTCTCAAGCTTGTTCAGGTCCCTTTAGATGGCATCCCTTCCTTGTGTTGTATTGACTGCACCATTCAGCTCGGTGTCATCAGCAAACTAGTTGAGGATCCACTCAATCCCACTGTCTATGTCACTGATAAAGATATTAAACATTATTGGTCCCAGGACAGACCCCTGAGGAACAGCACTCATCAGCAGCTTCCACCTAGACATAGAGCCATTGACCACCACCCTGGCTGTGACCCTCAAGCCAACTCATTACCCACCATTATGGTAGACCATACCCTTCAAATCCATATCTCTCCAATTTGTTCATCAGGATGTCATGTGCGACCATGTCAAATGCCTTGTAGAAGTCCAGGTAAATGACATCAGTTGGTCTTCCCTTGTCAACTGATGCAGTTACTCCATCATAGATGGCCACCAGACTGGTCAGGCATGATTTGCCCTTAGTAAAGCTGTTCTGAATGTGTCAGATAACCTCTTTGTCTTGCATGTGCCTAGACATTGTTTCCAGGAGGATCTTTTCCCTGCTTTTGCCAGGCACAGAGGTGAGGCTCGCCAGTCTGTAGTTCCCTATGTTCTCCTTTCTACCTTTTTAAAAATTTAAACTAGGAATTGTCTCACAAATAAAGGAATGAAAAATAAGTTTAGGGCTTGTTTTCAAGACCAATAAGGCCAGCTGGATGACTAAGCCCAATTTAAAACCAAAAAGGATGGTTTAATTTCTCCTTGTACTTAATAAAGAACAAAAATTTTATAACTTAAAGTGACCAACCTCAGAGTCACTACCACAGCAGTTCTCTTTGGGTAACTTGGGAATGTTTTATATTTTCATTGCTTTCCTTTTTGTTTAAATATTAGTGTTGTTAGTCGTGGTGCACAGTCACTGTTTTAATCAAGAACTGTGCATTTTAAATATTTGTGTTCATTGTAGCCAAGAAGTCTGTGGAGACAGCGTTTTGGCCAATTAAGCTTTAATCAGGACAGAATGTTTCAATGTTAAAATATACAAATTGCATCTAATCCACTGGCATATGCTACCTTTGTTGTTATGGCACTTAGTCTTTCTTCTCAGTGTAAATGGCTCAGATACAGCCCTTCATTTCTAAGAAACAACATGAGCCTTCCACTGCCAGCAGAGCTGTTATGAGACTAGAGTGAATGCTGTCTTTTTATAACATATTAGCTATAAAACAGGCGGTGCCATGGTTCTTTATTTATTAACTTTCCATCTCTCCTATTTTCCTAGTATTTGAAATTTTCTGTCACTTATGTTCTGTAATGGAAGGGTATTGTTTTGGTACTCTGAAGAGAGGCTGAGTTGCCATAGCTTGAGGCACACTGAAAGGATGTCGGAACTGGATGTACTGTTTGTTTCAGGCTGAAAGGCTTAACTCTACAAAACCATCCACCTAGCTTCTTAAACTCACTGTACCTCACCTGGCCCTTTGCCTATGGAAGAGAGTTTCAGTAAAGGTCAGAGCACATAGATTAAGACCAGCACACAACTCTAATAAAGGTTGATAATCTCAGACTCCATTTGTCTCTCAAAACTGTGAGCCCTCACTTCTCTTCTGTGCAAATTTCTAGACATGGTCTGTCATGACCTCATGTTCACCTGTGCACACTTTAGCAGGAAGAGCCACCAGTGGTGAGATATCTCTTTCTTCATTTCTGTTTCTTAGCATATCTGCTGCCCAGGTTTCTGCTGTTGAATGTGTGTTTCAGATTGTTTTCTCCTCTGCTTTCATAGCATGCATATTCCCAAATCAGATATTATTTTATTCTTTTTGTCCAGGTTTCTAATTTTTCTAGACTTAGAGAAGTGAGGAATGGAGATAAAATTTTCTCCAGACTTAGAGAAATTTGGTGGTGAATGGGTGAATGGAGTTGAATTCGTCTGCGACTGGTCACAAGTGGTGTTCCCTAGCTGAGAGGAATTGTTGATCTACCAGACTGTAGGAAGGCCCTGCAGAGGGACATGGACAGGTTGGATCAATGGGCAGAGTCCAATGGGATGAGGTTCAACATGGCTCAGTGCCAAGTCCTGCACTTTGGTCACAACAACCCGATGCAACACTACAGGTTTGAGGCAAAGTGGCTGGAAAGCTGTGCAGAGGAAAAGCATCTGGGGGTGCTGATTGATGCTCACCTGAACATGAGCTAGCAGTGTGCCCGGGTGGCCAAGAAAGCTAATGGCATCCTAGCTTGTATCAGGAATAGTGTGGCCAGCAGGACCAGGGAGGAAATCATCCATCTGCACTCTGCTCTGGTGAGGCTGTACCTCAAGGACTGTGTTCAGTTTTGGGCCCCTCACTACAAGAAGAACATTGAGGCCCTGGAACATGTCCAGAGAAGGACTACAAAGCTGGTGAAGGGCCTGGGACACAAGTCCTATGCAGAGCAGCTAAGGGAACTGGGGTTGTTTAGTCTGGAGAAGAGGAGGCTCGGGGGAAACATTATTGCTCTCTGCAACTACCTGAAAGGAAGGTGTGGAGAGCTGAGGGTCAGCCTCTTCTTGAAGATGACTAGTGACAGGACTAGAGGGAATGGCCTCAAGTTTCTCCAAGGGAGGTTCAGGTTGGATATTAAGAAATATTTCTTTCTTCTCTTCAGAAAGAGTAGTTAGGCACTGGAAGGGGCTGCCCCAGGGAGGTGGTGGACTCATCATCCCTGGGGGTGTTTAAGGAAAGTTGGACGTGGTGCTCAGGGACATGGTTTAGTGAGTGATATTGGTGGTAGGGGAATGGTTGGACTAGGTAATCTTAGAGATCTTTTCCGACCTTAATGATTCTACAATTCAATGAAATTCTGCTATCTTGCCTGTATTTGTACATCTTCTCAGTTTAGTAGCATCCTGAAATTTCCATTCAAGTTCATCTTACTTCTATTTCTTCATCATTACCTTATTGTACTGTATCTGATCCGCAGATTACCCCATCAGAGAATTTCCCCTTACTTGATATTTTGCCACTTATGGTAATCTCCAGTTTAAAATGTCTTGTAAACAGTCTTCATTCCATTTAACAGTTTTCCTCTCAAAGACATTTTGGGTTAATTTTGGGCTAGATTATTCAACTCACAAAAATAGTCCCTCTGAAACCAGCAGAACTCTTCACATAAGCATGCATTTATCAGAGTAAGTAAAATTTCCAAAAACTAACCCTCAGAGGCTGCTCTTTTTTGGCATATCAATTCACTGAATAAATAATAAATATCCTTGCCAAAAATTCTAATTGAACCACCTCTTAGCTTTTTTAAAAAAAGAATTTGAGATTGTAATTTCTCCTACTAATTTTCTCTGCCCTTCTGGCACCCATCCGCAACTAGAAAGCACCAAAATAATGCAAGGATGTCTGCTATCTGACCCTTAAGTTTCGGAATTCTTTGAATAAACTTTTTTTTGGAACACAACAATATTTTTATTAGGATTCACCTATCATTCATGTGTTGTCAGAGGGACTTGTGACAAAGTATCTATGGATTTCTTTTCCCCTCTTTTATCCCTTATTACCTGTTTCTGAGAGATAATAGTCATCTGTTGTTACTTTTAAGGAGTGAGAATTCATAATTTACTGATTTCACTGAAAAATTGAGATGTAGTTTCTAACACTCTAGCTTAAGAAGGAGAGTATACAACAACCCCCTATAAATCATACTTTGTGCATTTAAAGTTATTGTGATGAGGTGGAACAGAGGGAAACACACGACAAAGCTTTGATCACTTTGATCAAGCACAGACCACCTATCAGGATCCTGAGTGCCACTGTGTGTCATGCACATTTTCAAATTTTTGTCATAATAGCTACCAGTCACTGTAGCTGAGATAAAAAAGGGGATGGTGATTAAACATGTGATTAAATCCAGACATTTTAATCATACCCCTTCTATCTATTTTTGCAAAGCAGGCTGCCTGTTTTCCCAGCAGTCCACATGAATAGCCCAGGGATGACAATTTGCATGCTAACTGAATTCATGTACCACACTGATTGTATGGAACATCTGTTGCTGATTGTTTTGGTCCTCTGCTTTTCAAACTAATATATGAAAATGCAGAAGGTAAAAGGCAAATTATCATGCCAAGGGTAGAGAGCAGATTGTTCCTTTTCTTTTTGTTGGAACACTATGTTGTAGCTATTGATAAACGTCACTACACTACAGCTATCCCGCTGGACTTGCACTAAAATACTGTGCCTTAAATTGCTGCAATTTTCCAGATGCTCTTTTTCCTTCTCAATTTAATTTTGGCATAGCTGGCTTAGATGTGGTCAGAAAAATAGTCTTCCCACCATCGTCTTTCCCAGCCCAAATACCCACCATTGTAAATCTAGAACTAACATTTGTGTACTGCTCTAGGTAGATGTCAAGAAGGGCTACCCAACTGCTCCTCTTGTTTCTGAAGCCCCACTTTCCTCAAAAAGAAGGCAGTGAATCATCTGAGGTCTGAGGTTTTTTCACCCTAATAGTGGAAAATTGAGGCAGTTCCTAATATTGGTTATGAAAGCTATTCCAGCATGAAGCAGGCTGCTGCCAGGATAGCCCCAGAACAACAGCAAGACTTCATGTAGAGAAATAAAACTAAATTTCTAATCTGTGATATGTCAGGTTCAGAATAGTAAACTGAATAGCATGTGAATGAGGAAATTGCTGAGGAACTTCAGTCCATTCACAGGTAGATGTAATTTCACCCTACATACACACCTTACTATTAGAAGGGAGGCTATGAAATTACAGGAATGGTAAGATAGATTTTTGCTAACAGTTTTGCTTAATACTCTATGTGAAGAATGTGTTTTTCACCATAGGATGGAGGGGCAGTGTGTGTATGTGTGTGGACAGTATATGGGTTATCTGAATGTGTTAGTTTCCAGTTTGCAAAGAAAGAAGAGAAATGGCTTGAAATATTTGTTGAGAAAATATTCCATTAATCCATCACCAGCTGTTGATTCACTGTGCAACTGACTACAAAGATTTGTTACATATTCACAATTGCCATAGGAACGGTTCTGAATTAGATCATTCCAACTCTCCTATAGTCTGACTGCACTGCAGCTCACCTTCTCTGCTCTGCATGTGAATATCTCATTTGCCTTTTCAAATTTCCAGTATCTAGGTTGATTCTGCAAAATCTGTTTCTAATTCCCCTGCTGAATCATAGTCATGATTGCTATATGGGATATTGTTTTTAATTTTTCTTTTTGTCTTTCTTTATCTCTCCTTCAGCAGAATTCATTGTGAAAAAGAAATTACTATTGTAGCATATATGAATGTGCATGGTCTTTGTGGGAAAGAAGGGTCAGACCACTGTCGGATCTTTCCCATTGAGTCTCTAGGCATCAGCCCACACAATGAAATAAAAAGAGAAAAAGAGAACCAAACAAGAAAAAGATCTATTAAAAAAAAAAAAAAAAAAAAAAAAAAAAAAAAAAAAAAAGCAGCTGAGCTGAAGACAATTCATCCAAATGACCTATGCTAACTCAGTCATGCCTTTAGTTGCCAAAATCACTTGAAAGTCATCTTAACGCTAACTAGAAATTTGGACAAAACTTCTGTTGCTCCATAGATTAGTGTACTTGATCTACTTCACTAATTTTGGTGTGTACTGAAAACTAATTTTCCATGGACATTAGCGTGAACTAGGGTAGTTACAAAATTAAGTATGAAAAGTGAGTAAAAAAGACATTCAAGTGTTATGAATCAAAATGTAGTTCTAATTCACTGAAATGTGCTTATGATTATTATGGCTAATCTTTTCAGTACTGAACTGAAAAAGTAAGGAATTTTTAAGAAAAGCTTTCTTTCTTGCAAACGTTTCTTCCCCTTACCCTCCCCAATTCAAATCATCAATTCAAAATTGAATTTTCTTTGTATCATTGTGATAAAAATACCCTCTGCTTTCCATTTATCTTGTTATCCAGGTCTGTTTAAGGATGCCAAAATGTCTGCCAGATTTCTTGTAGACTTTCAGGAAAAAATAGGACTGGGTCTAAACTACTAATGTGGAAATAATGGGGGAAAGGTAAGGTATTTCTGACAAAATCCTCAGACCCCCTTTGCATATCACCAAGAAGGGAAACAAACAATCTGTTTACCTATATAAAGATCATATTTCATTTCAGGACAATTTTGCAATAGTTCTAATAATTGCTTTTGTTTTAAAATTGGTGAAAATGAATGCATATAAATGGAAAGGAAATTAGGATGTTTTAATTAAAACATTGCTCAGGAAGAAACAAATATATTCATTAGAATACTCCTCTCCTCTCCTCTCCTCTCCTCTCCTCTCCTCTCCTCTCCTCTCCTCTCCTCTCCTCTCCTCTCCTCTCCTCTCCTCTCCTCTCCTCTCCTCTCCTCTCCTCTCCTCTCCTCTCCTCTCCTCTCCTCTCCTCTCCTCTCCTCTCCTCTTTTCTTTCTTCTTTTTTGATACATGACAGAGAAGGAGAGAGAGATTTAGGATTTGGAGGGCTGTAATCTTCTCAGTCTTGCATTCTTCTCCTGAACTAACTCTCAAGTAATAGACGCAGTGGTGGATCCCACAATTTTCAGTTTTGTCAGGACCGTCCCACAAATCACAGTCTCTGATTTCCAGACAGCACCACAAGATATAGGATTTTTGCATCTTGAATGTCTGCTCTCTATAATGAGATGTGACTAGTCGTGGTTTGCCATGGTTTGCACCAAGTTGTTCATACTGTAGAGGCAGAACCACAGGAAGAGCTGGAACCCCTGTGAATTTTCCACTAAGTTAGTTTGACAAGTCAAATACTTTGATACCATAAATGACATTAAACTGTAAATATGCAGACAAAAGAACTTGATTCATGTGCTCTTGTGGTTGTTGGACAATTTAGTAAGACTGGCAACCTCCAAAAATAGCTGTGCCTGTATAGCCACAACTTTTTTGTCTCGAGTCTAGATCAAAAGAATGCCCTCTGGCAACATCCCATCCTTTAATTCTGCTGGTTTAATTACTAATCAAGTCATGGAATGTCAGCGTTAGACATCCCAGCAATGCTGAGCATACTTGCTAATCAGTGGTGCTTCAGAACTCAGGACAGTATGTTAAGCCCAGAAGAGAAAACTTAGCATGACAGATCAGCTAACTGTTTGCTCTCTAAATATCCTGTAAAAAACATACAAAGCTCAAAAACTCACACTTTGACCCAGTTAAATAAGACTTCTTTCTTTTAAACTACCTTTGTTAAAGAATCACCATTCATGGTATTCAACATGACTGTGTTGCGTTTGAGAAAAATATTTACCCATATTTCTACTTTCTCCATTCTTAAGAAAATTAATGAATGCTTTTGAAATATCTATCTATCTATCTATATATGTGCATGTGTGTGTGTGTGTGAATAAAAGAAAAGCATAATAAAAGATCAGACATGTGAAATCTATGATTACACATCAGTTGCAGGGTAATAATCAAATTTACTTCAGTGTTCCTAAGCAAAGATGGTTTGCTGATAAACCAGCTAGTTTGATCATTTATCAGGAATTCTCAAGAGACAGTATACCTGAATTAATCTAACCAATCTGATTCAGATTTGATTATAATGTTCTTATATATTTGATTATAAGGTGATTATAATCACATGGGGTAATGTGATGATCAGCACTGAAGTTACATGACTGCTAGACTCTCATAATATTTCTCACATACTCTCATAATATTTCTCACATCTTCATACAGCTATTTAGATTGAGTTTGACAGGGTTTTAACATGGTCCTGTGGGTTCAGTCATGGTCATGACCCAGTGGGTTCAGCACTGCAAATGGTTTTGCCTACTATATCCTGGTTTGTGGATGTTTGCTTCCCATCTGTCCTCTTTGTGCAAAGGAGCCTGGAATACCCCAAGACAAGATATTTTTTCCAGAAACCACGTGGTGTTTCCTGGTCAGAACCAATTGCAGATCTCAATTAGAAGGACAGCTGGAGGCTGTGTCAACAGAACTGCTAATGCTGAAACCTGCCAGATACCATCACTACAGATGAATCAGTAAAAAGCCAAGGATACCATTCTTTAACTGAAACCATGATCTCAGCTGACACACTCAACCATTCTCTGTTCTCTCATAGGAACTGTCAAATGAGCAATCTCACTTGCTGCAAATGCATTTATAATTGATGTCACCTTTATATTCATGATTCCTCCTATTTTTTCTCTTGTTTGTGAGCAAGGAGTGGACTAGTCTAGTCCTGAGATAATTAATGAGTCTGAACACTTGAACTGAAATGGTTTGCATGCACTGTGCTGAGTCAGGACTCTTTAATAATGTCAAACTCAACTCTCTTTTCTCTTCTTATATAACAAGGGGGGGGGGGGGGAGTCTTTTTTTGTTTGTTTTTCTAAAGCCCACTGTAGGAACAGAGTCTTAATGAATAGGAGAGGTCAAGCAGCATTACTTGTTTGACTTAAAATACTCAATATTTACTGGTTTCCAAAGAAGCCACACCGGCACACCGGTAAAAATGTGTGTATATATATATATATGTGTGTGTGTGTGTGTAAAATAAAAAATAAAAATCTAAAAAGTCCTGCTTAGAAACAAAAGAGTACATTTTGGACAAAGAATTGAGTTTGGGGTGAGATATTACTATAAGAGTAATCACACAACAGCACAGCTTGTATGAGTAGCAGAAGGAAAACATTCATTTCTGAACATTTTGTAGGGGATATACACACAAGCAGCTCCAGTTTAGTTCATCATCTGGTCCCAGGGTTTAGAGCTTAGGACATCTGTGCTTTGCTTTCTCTTTTAAGTCCTTTTCCACAGAAGCAGTGCATAACACCCCATGTGAACAAAGCAATGCCAGCTGATTAACATCTGTTAGTTTGATTAAAATCGTATAGATGGCAAAATTTCAGGTTCCAGTAAGACTGCCTTGCCCTTATAACAAAGACAGACATTGTGTAACAAGCTGCCATTGCTGTAGCTGCTCATGTGCTCACATTTCACATTTCACACCTGAAAAGGGGGACGCAGGCAGCATAAATCAGTTGTGTAAATTCCCTTTTATGTTCAGCCACTAAAAGATATTAGTAGGCATGCTAGCTACTGTCCTTACTACACAAAAATATAATAGAAATTCTAGACTTCAGGTTAGATTGGGTAAGTATGCTTTAGGTAATGAGTAGGTTGGGATTTCCTTGCTGGTATACAAGCTGCTCCTAATGCAGATGTAATTGTCCTGGTAACTACATCATAAACAACTGCAGTCATGTTAGAGCAAATTTTGTGTCAAAGGAGGTGTTAGAGCAGAGGTGCCAGAGACGGCAGAAATGTATGTAGATATCTTTTACCCATCTCAAACAGGTTCTCATGCATTTCTGGACTGGTCTGGTAGTTTGTTCTGAAGAATAAAATAGTGTGCTTGTTAACAAGTCTGTGCCTGTGGAGGAGGCCTCCTCAGGTGCCAGTTAGGTACTGGTTAGGGTAGGTTTGTCACCAGTTAGGTTGAGCATCATAGATCAGGTTTGGAAGGTTCTTAAATCTTGATTTCAAACAGGGCCAACTGTTGTACCTGCACATCATCTGGATGCCCAAAAACATGATACATGAATGGAAAGATTACAACTTATTCCATGAAGCATTTTTTGACAGCTGAGGAAACTTCGGCTTTTTCAGGAAAGCTGTTGATAATATGGGAGTAAAAAATTAAAGTTGGCTAAAGCCACCCTAGTAATAAAGAATTCTGCAGGATATGGTGGGCAAAGATAAACTTGCCATAGGGCCATGTTAGCACAGTGCCAAGTTCCACTTATTAATGTATCTATGGACATGCTAGGAGAGTCTGACAATCATATAACTTCTGAACCAGCATTAGATCATGACAGCCTTCAGTATACCGCAGGGACATACATTATATCAGCCTCAGTATTCTCTGTGCATCTCTAGTGCTACAAGTCAGACTGTAAAGCCTTTGTGCATACTCAGCCCCTGCTATGAGTTATATGGCAGCTAGAGTAAACAGTACTGTCTTAGGCTTTGTGTAGGGCTCCAGGTCTTAAGAATAATTAGTACATCAGATTGTATTCTTCTAGTTGTAAAATGGAGAAGCAGGCCTCACTGGTAAATAAGAATTTCAACCTAATGTTTTCTACCCAAGTGAGAAAGAAACGTGAAGGATAAAATGTATGTACCAGGTCTCTGATTCAGTAACAAAAACAGAGATAAACTTTGCTGGTATTTCTGTTTGCATCAGAAGAAAAGTCAAGTTGTACAAAAGCTGCCTGGCTTGAGCAAATCCCAATATCAGCAGCAGCTTGTGATGCAGTCTTACTGATTGTTTTTTCAACCACATTAAAAAAAAAAAAAATGAATTTTCCTTCGAAAAGGTGCAGGGGGAAAAAATGGACTGACATGATCAGTGTGTGATGAGGTGCCTTTTTATTCTGAAGATATGAGATATAGCTGTTTATACTAGTTGCTGAAAACACCTCTGCTGAAGTTCATGCTATGTGCTAGAGCAGAAAGTCCTGTAGCCTGTGGTTATGCAAGGTGATCAGGAGGGCTCTGGAAGTAAGCAACATGGTCCAAAATCAGAAGTGGGGCTCAGGCTAAACTTTCTGATGCATGTTAAAGACTCTTGATTGGCCTTGTGGTTTGTCTTTGGTAACTTTCAAGGTAGCTAAGGTGAAATTGTCTCTGCAGTTCCATTTTGCTGAAAACACTGGGTGATGCTGGTAAGAGATAACATCTGCTGCTAAATGCGTTTCTCGGATACTTGAAATCTTTCAGAAAAACCACCACTCTTTGTGAAGCACATTATCATCACCAGGCTAATTATATCCAAAGCTGATATTCTAAAGGAGTTCAGGGATTTCCTTTTATATAAGAAAGTGAGATGATTAAATGCCCTTGCAGTGTCTGTTTCTTTCAACAAGTAGATTTTTGCAGAACTGTTACAGTCTGAAATGTCCCAGATGGTGCTTTCCAGTTGCATTGGAGCATGTATTTTCTGGTAATTGCACAGCTTACCTAATTCCCTTGATCCTGGAGTCTATTCTGTTAAAAAAAAAAAAAAAAAAAAAAAAAAAAAAAAAAAAAGGGAAGCATCTGTTTTATGCAAAAACACACTTACCATTTTTAAAGGATTGGGATGTGGAGGACTTAAGAAGCATGATTTTGGAGACTTGGAGTGACTGTAGGAATCCATCTGGAAATTGTAAGTAAAAGGTAAATCTTGAAAGACACTGAAAGCCAAGATCAGCCTAGGGTAAATGACGATGATTTCTAAATCCAGTGTATGTACACTATGGCATTGTATCTTCTGTGTCCTACAAACTACTCATTATTTTGTTCACAAATCTTTATTATGATATCATTTTTATCAGAGTAAGTTGTAATGTGTCATAGGAGTCTATTTAACACTGTATTAAAGGATTCTGACCAGTGTAAATTAATGCAGACAACTAGTGTATATGGTTAAATGTTTAATCCTACACATAGAGTGAAAAAAAGACTTCAGGATACAACTGTGATAGTGTTACATTAATAAAATTAATCATTAATATCAGAGGCAGTACTTGGTACAAGAAAAAAGTCTTTGGGAAAGGGACCAAGTTAGACTCTGTGACTAAGTTTTAAAGACCTTTTGCCCAAATAAAATTGGCAGAGACTGCTGAGGATCTTGCAGGGGAAAGGGAGTTTGTGTTTCTCTGGAAATGGGGGTGGCTCTGAGGAATTAGACCTAGGAAATGGTCTTCACAGATAACTTCATCGAACAAATTCCTTTCCAGTAAGAACAGCCTGGTACATTGACAGCACTCTTAATGACTCCTGATCTCTTCCAAGAGTGCATTGAAATTTTTAAAGCTTATAAAGCTCTGGGATTTTTCGTACTAGAGGGTTTACATTTGCAAAACATACATAGAGACTGTGTGTGGGAGGGGAGGGGGCTGTGACAGGGACATGTAGACAGCAGGGTGAGTGTGAGCTAGATGCCTGCACTGAACAACTATTTGTGGTTTCTTGGGTCTAGGTTACCTGGACTCCAGCATGAAAAAGGAAAGGATAGGAGCCAAAGCGATGGAAACCTTTTAAGGTATTGCAAAAGACCTAATCTGTCCTTTTTTGTTCTCTTCTGTGACACAAGAATACAATAAGGTCATGGGGTAGGTAGCTGGCATTAGGTAATCCCAGCACAAGTGGAAAGTTAATGATAAACTGCTATCTACTAAACTACTAATGATAGCACTACTATCTAACGTGAAGAGACATTTCAATTTTCATTTTTGAGTCAAAATGAATTGAGAGACAAATAACTACCCCAATCAAAACTTTTGTCTTTAGCCATTCATTACTTTACAATCTGAAAAAGATAGAGGGGAGATGTAAACTTTTGCTTGAAAATTATTGTGCATTCACGTTCATTATCCAAGTGATACTTTGATCTGCCTATTTACCTAATGAGCTGGTGACTGTTTTCATCATGAGTGAAATGGCTAACTAAACTGAAAATACATTATCACTATTACATTTAAAATGCCACAAACATATCTTTCTGGTCGTTGTGGATAATTTTTTTGCGGGCTGGGGGAGTGCAGGGGAGTGTCGTGTTGTTGTTTTTTTTTTAAAGGTATCTAACTAACTAAAATTAGAAATCAAAGCCTGTTTTTCCTGCAGCCACACACAAATGCTATATTGTATATTTCCTTTATCAGGATCCAGCTGGACAAGGCTGCTTTTGTCCATCCATCAGGATATGCAGTGACAACAGACACAGTGATCAGTTTAAGAATCAGGTCACAGTTCTGTGTTTCTTTTGTGCTATTTATCCTGTGTCCTCTACCATCACAAATGAGGTATTAAGGAGTTACATGGTCTTCATCACATAACCTATAATTCAGAAAAGATTCTCCCAAGACTGCCCTGAGGACTCCAAGACAAATGTCAGTCCCAGTACTCAACAAACACCTTCCTTCATAAAAAAAAAAAAAAAAAAAAAAAAAAAAAAAAAAAAAGGTCTGGTTCACAGCAACATGCTGGAAATGCTAGGTTTTGCATGCTTCAACTTTTCTTATCTGCTTGCAGCAGCGTGTGCACAGTAACACCTTCAGCACATAGCAGACTGGCGTAAGTCTAATTAAAGTCTAAGACCTAGCAGATAGCACTGGATTGTCAGGGAAAATCTGGCTGCTTTTACAGACATGCATCCAAATTCCCTTAGCACCACTGAGGACCTTTTTCCAATTTAATCTGGTTTTGTATACCTCAAAGGTATGCAAAGACATTGCTCCTTGGGTAAACAACCATTAATTCTAATACATGCCTGGACCTGTCCCGAGCTCCCTGAATCTCCAGCTCAGAAAGCATGAAGAAAGAAAACATGAAAAATGCTGCTTTAAATTGAACTGTCTCCATCTCCATAATGGCATAAAACAGAAATGGAAGGACCTCATAATGTCATCTAGGCCAACCTCTCAGCAGGTTCAAGTAGGCACTCCCCAGCAGATGATGTTTGAGCTTCCATAGCTGTGTAAAGAAAATTAATCTTTTCCTAGCTATTAGATACCTTTATTAATTAACTTTATGTCTCCTGTGGGCCACATTTCACAAAGCTATTTTTCCTACTGTCCTTTTTACATTTTGGACAGTCTAATTGATCTGCACCTTTTCTGAAAGGAGGTACTTATTTTCATATATGCCAATATGAAATGTTGGTCCAGATAAAGCCTAATAAAAGCCAAATAAAATATTTTTTTCTTAAGTTCTAGATAGAATGTTTTTAACATTAGAAACTAGAACCACAGTTCCCTTTGGCTCTTATTGTCTTTACTTATTTATTACTACCCCCACCAATTAGTCTGAACTTGAAAACGCCATATCTTTTTCCTTCCTTTGCATTTTTCTCTGTAGAATGCTCTTAATCTAATTAATTGATTTCTGACTTTCTCGATCCTTCAAAGTAATTTTTAATGTTGATCCTTTCTTCTCATCAGTTACTAACCCTTCAGAGATTTTTTGCTGCTTGCATATTTTGTAAACATATTTGTTGTTCTAGTGTCCAAGTCTATATGGAAAATGTCAAATAATAGTGGCTGAAAATATCATTGTAGAATCCTACGTATATGCATAACTACTATATCACTAGTGCTTAGGTACAGGTTTTCAAGCAATTCTACTAACCTTGACCTAGGTTTGACCCAAGATAGTCAAAATACTATCTTCTCCTTCTTTATGGATACAGCACATAGAGGGTGTATTTTTGAAAAAACTTTCCTAGAGGCAAAATATGTTACTATTATTGTTTCCTGCCTAGCCATCACACTACTTATTCAGCAAGGAAGAAAATTAGATTTAGAGCTAGCTTTGGCTCAGTCTCATTTTGGCAGTCTGTTCTGACTGCTTCTCATCATTTTGTTATTTATTTTTTTTATTAATATTTCTCATTACTTTATTGCTTGCATTTTTTTGTGTGTAAGAGGGTGTTTCTGTATCTTCTTGAGGCCCTAAGGTTAAGCTTCACTGATTCATAATTTTCTCAAAAGTCATACATAAAGTGTCCATTTAGTCCAGTGAAATCTTTCTGGCTGAATTTATTAGCGATAAGCATGACCAGACACATTACTTCAGTGATTTATTTTATGTTACTGAGTTACATTAAAAGCAGTTCAATATATGATGGCAGTCAATGCTGATACTTCAAACAGGTATACTTTTAAGGACACAGACGAAAATGAGGATTTCTACCCCATGATTTATAACTGCTTTTGTATTACGAGTACTCAATTCCATATTCTAGCTATAACAAGTTTCTTGAAGCTCTTCAGCTACAGAAGATATACTTGCTCAGATATGCAAAATGTCCTTTTACTTTCCTGGCTGCAGTCGTATTTTTTTCTTTGAAACCTCTGCTATAATTGCACATACACATAGCTGTGGCTGGCTTCTGCAGTTCCCAAGACCCAACATACTTTTTATGTCAAAGTGTTTTATCCAGAGCTTATATGAACTAGTAAGAGAAACCTTACACACAAGAGTGACATCCAAAACTATAATCACACCTCTTGAAATACCTTAGCACTTAACCATCCTTTCCTTCTGCCTTCCCAAATGAATCTGTGGAAAAAAAGTAAGCTTGAAGGAACTGTATGACAACATGTAGATTATGAGGAACATAATGAGAAAGTATCTTTCAGATTATTTATTCTTTTTGTGGTTAGTTCTCTCATAGAAATTATTTTATAGCAGATCAGAAAGCAGAGTTCTTCCAGAAGCTCTTCATTCACATCAGCATTAAATCTGCCATAAATTGCCAGTAAAGCTACGTACATTTCAGTATATCATGGGTTAAAGGAAGAATGCGGAACAGAGCAGCTCCACCTCTAGGATATTTCAATATTTAAAAATTAAAAATAAATAATAATAATAATAATAAAGGAACAACATGTGAACAAGTAGTTGTATGTTTCCTTTCCTATACTACCAGAGCCCTGGGATAATAAACCAAATGTAAGAAGTATTTACCTTTTTCCAGGAGGACATGTGGGATTTGGGGAATCTATTTGCTTTAGTGAACTACAGACCTGAAATGGATTGCACACTTCCCAGTCAGGCAACCTTCCCTATACCAGTTACATGCACAGGAACAAAATTCTGATTCTTGAATTTTTCTGGATGTATAAATAGATTCTCCTATGAATGGTCATCTAAAATAATTATAAATTGAGACAGAAAGTGTAAATGTCACTCACACAGAAGTCATATATCATCCACGTTATGCTTTTGAGCTAATAAGAATCCTGAATGGCAAGAGGGAAATTGAAAATGATTTAAAATCATATATATAGAACCATGATCTCATATTTATAGTAATAAGAAAGGTGTTTGTTTGTTTGATTGTTTTTTCTCCTTGAACATATGTTAAATTATATAATATTAAAATATATATATATACTGAGGGGAATGTAAGGATACAATCAGAAGGAAACCATAGGGACCAGTGGCACATTGTAAAGACAGGGGGAGAGTAGGAACTGTGAAAGGAAACGTGAGGGCTGGGTCAAACAGAGATCAGGCGGAAGCAGAAGGATTTTATAACAAGAAAGGATGTGAAGAGAAGCAGAGGAAGATACAGACACATCAGTAGAGCATGAATGGAGTGTGTCCTCACCCCAGAGTATTTGGATGAGAAAATGAAGACTGTAGCAAGCAGTCAAACAGGAGGTATGTGTTTTGATATATGCACTGAGATCTGAATTCTTCAGACTTGGAAAACCAAAATCAAGAATAAGACTACATAGGAAAGCCCAAAACCAGAAAAATGTCTAAATATTTTTACTACTATTCATATAACTTGTTTGGGTATAACATGCTTGATGTTTTTTTAATGAGTGAACCGGTGACTTTATAAATGTAGTGCATAGTAAAACAGAATTAACTAGTGCTGTAAAGTGTTTTTAACAACCTGGCCCAAGAAGAGGTCAGTTTGAAAATGTAAACTTTTAATCAGGAAATCAATCTGTAAGAATATGGGGAATTAGCTATGTCCCCTTCTTGATTACTATGTTCTGGTAAAGGCCCTTCAACAGAAGGAGTCTGAATGAACAGGACAAGAAGATTAATTACAATGTATGACTTCCAGACACGTTATTATTTAATCTTTGCACTTTTCAGTTGGCTTTCATTATCAGTCAACAGATTTTTTTTTTCATCATCATCTGTTTGCTATTTACAAATCTAATTCAGTTATCATCTCAGAATCCAGAGATCCAGGTCTCCCTGTACTCCTTCCTCTTCTGCCAGCAATAAAGATTGTTGGAACACAGAAAATGGAACATAGGGGGAAAAGAGTTGAAAGATTTGGCTTGTGGATAGGACACAGCAGTAATATATTTTGTTTCCACACACAGCTGAAAACCCCACACTATGCTTAGCAAAACCTGCTTGACAGCATCATCAGGGATAAAAATGATGCTTAAAGTGTATTTCAGCATAATATTCATTGAACTGGTGATTGTAGAGTCACCATGTATTGTGAGGTGAGGTATGGTATCCTAAGGAAAACAACAAAGATGGAATAGAAATTATATTATCAAATTTATCAATTATTCTAGGGAAAAAAAAATGTGTTTAGAATGGATTCACACTCTTTCTCTGGACATAGCAGTACATATTTTACAGTCCCAGGCAGCACAAAAGAGCAGCAAAGCAAGCACTGGCCTTCTTTTTTCCTCCCTCCTTTGTAGGAAATTCTTTAGGAATGTTACTTTGATATAATTTTAGTGCCTGTGATGAGACCAGCTCTACCACAGAGAGAAGGAAAAGCATGTAAAGCACAAGCAGGAAATGCAGAGCAATGGACTTCATCAGAACTGGTGAAATTCCTTGAGGCAGTAGATGCAGAGAGCTCTTGATTTCTTTGTGTATCACATTCAAACACTGAAGTTCATGAGCACAGAACAAGGCAGTGTAGATCTACAAGGTTAATTTAGCCCATAATCTGTTTGCCTGAATGTGGTCCATATGTTTCTATTCTGGGTTTTCTAATGACCTTACCTTAATAGGGATAGACCATGTTGATTTCTACATAGAGAATTTTTGTCTTTAATCAGTGAAAGAAATTATTACAGTGGTCTGGTACAGCATGGTGATTTTTGCTACTATCTTTTTGTGAAAATGAAAGTGTTCTGAGGTGTACAGGATTTCCTTCAATGACTTCATATAATTTATTTGGCATAATTTCTAATTACCTGTATAAAGCAGAAATTAGTATGTTGCCCTTCATATTTTTTCTACTGAAAAGACATTTTTTATTGATAAAAGGGAGTTATTTTTCACCCCACAAACTGAAAATCAATGGAAAATGAACCAAAATAGTAGCTTAAGCATCTCATCTTAACATTAATCTTTTTCTGGTAAAGAACACAGTGGAGAAAAAAGGGCTTTAGCATTATTTATACCTTTTCATACATGGAAAGCTTTCCAGGAAATGCTTAGTGTATAACTTCTATTCCTTGGTATATATTCAGCACCTCACAGGATGTCCTTAATATGTCAAAGAACTGGACTCAAAATATGAAAAGTGGAACTACTTAAAATGAAATGTTGACTACGAAACTTTGCTTTGAGAGATATAAAGAGAAAAGCGTGAGAGAGATATTTTTTTTCCCATCTCAGTTCTACCTCCTCTAACGTGTGACTGAGAACTCCAGAGAACACTTTAAACTCACAATATGCAGATTTCTGTGCATGTATTCTGCCAGAATATGAAATGGCTGGGAGGCTTTTTCCTAAGTTGTCCTATTCTTCCATGGGACAAATGCACCCTTTGGAAACGCATTCTGCTACCAGTAGTAAATAAAATGTACCCCATGCTTTTCTTACAAGTTGAACCTGCAGAGTAAATATTGAACAGAAATGGTACTACACAAAGCTCAGTAAAACTAAAACAGTGAAGGGGAAAAAAAAAAAAAAAAAAGAAAAAAAAAAAGCCTGACTAATGGCTTTATCCACGAGAAAGGAAAAAAAAAAAAAAAAAAAAAAAAAAGAGAGAGAGTTTTGTGAGCTCACTGTTGAAAAGTCTGTCAGGAGTAGATGAGACTGAATAGGTCAAGTACAGGTCAGAAACAGTTCAACTTGCACTGCTTTTAAGTTTTATAGAAGGCACCCTTCATTTGTCAAAAACTCAATGGGATAAAAATATCCTACATAAGTAGCTTACAGTCAGTTGGTCTTCCTCCAGCACAGTTTCACAAACAAAATGAAAGAAAGAAAGAAAGAAAGAAAGAGAGAGAGAGAGAGAGAGAAAGAAAGAAAGAAAGAGAGAGAGAGAGAGAGAGAGAGAGAGAGAGAGAGAGAGAGAGAGAGAAAGAAAGAAAGAAAGAAAGAAAGAAAGAAAGAAAGAAAGAAAGAAAGAAAGAAAGAAAGAAAGAAAGAAAGAAAGGAAGGAAGGAAGGAAGGAAGGAAGGAAAAAAAGGAAGGAAGGAAGGAAGGAAGGAAGGAAGGAAGGAAGGAAGGAAGGAAGGAAGGAAGGAAGGAAGGAAGGAAGGAAGAAAGAAAGAAGAAAGAAAGAAAGAAAGAAAGAAAGAAAGAAAGAAAGAAAGAAAGAAAGAAAGAAAGAAAGAAAGAAAGAAAGAAAGAAAGAAAGAAAGGAAGGAAGGAAGGAAGGAAAAAAAGGAAGAAAGAAAGAAGGAAAAAAAGGAAAGAAGGAAAGAAGGAAGGAAGGAAGGAAGGAAGGAAGGAAGGAAGGAAGGAAGGAAGGAAGGAAGGAAGGAAGGAAGGAAGGAAGGAAGGAAGGAAGGAAGGAAGGAAAGAAAAGAAAGAAAGAAGGAAAGAAGGAAAGAAAGAAGGAAAGAAGGAAAGAAAGAAGGAAAGAAAGAAGGAAAGAAGGAAAGAAAGAAGGAAAGAAGGAAAGAAGGAAAAAGAAAGGAAGGAAGGTTATAAAGGATGGCGCAACTAAAACACAACTGGCATTGAATGAAAACATCTTGCTAAGTGAAAATTAATCATTTTTTTCTTGGACCTGGGTAAACACCAATACCATCAAAAGTTTCTGGGTTCATTTGTAAACTTCAGGTGCATGTGAGCCAATTTCTTCAATGCAGCTCAGCCAAGACATACAAAGAAATGCCCCACTCTCGTTAAATTACAGTATGCCTCATCTCTGACACAGACAAATTCTGGTTTCTCTAAAAAGTCTTCTGTTTGAGCTTGCAGAACAATCTAGAGAAGCTACCTAACCTTTAATTATCACTACACAAAGGTCTAAACCAAAAGCACAGTTTTGAAATTCTGTTTTGCAGCTTAGTTGAGCCTTATGACAAAAGAAAAAAAAATAAATCTGTAAATCTCTTAGAGAGAAGCCCATATGAGCCCCTGAAGAATTAAAATAAGCCCCTGAAGAAGTAAAACATCAAGGGAAAGTGCAAAGAAAAACAACAGCATATAAAACTTTAGATAAAACAGGCTCAATGATTTTGCACCAGATAAAATCAGCATCATTTCAGACTCAGAGATTCAGGGGATTTTTACACCAATAGCATACATGAATGTAGAGGAAAACATTCTAAGGTGACAGGCTTCTTTTGTGTGGTTTAACTTGGACATAAAAGAGGAGCATATGCAACTGACAGTGTAGTCTTATGGACAACTCCTGAGTAATTTCCCAGAAGGATTCTGGGGCTGTAAATGTGATGACTGAGATATGTGGAAGCTGGGATCTGGGAGCTGTGGTGAAACCTTTCTGAACTAGTTTTCTGCAACAGGTGTCTTCCACCTGAGTGATTTCAGAGTTTTAACACAGACTTTTTAGACTTATTTTTGTTGTTACCATTGTCCTTTTTTTCCTCCCTGTAGTCTTTTTGCCCCTTTTCATTGAAGATGTAGAAAGTGTGGTCTTCAAAAAGGGCCAAGACAGGTTTCTGTCTTCTCACACAAAGAATGTTCTCATGTATAGGGTAAAGTGCTGTGCTTCTTACACCACAGACACAAGAAATATTACCTAGAGAAGTTGAAACTTCATCTCTAAGGAATAAACTGCTGTCATACGCCAATGAGACACTAAGGACCACTTTGTGTAAGAGAAGGTGTGCTATGTCAATAAAGAATCACAAATCCCCTGGCTAACGTGGCAATAACAAGGTAGCTACAAGGCCATCAGAATCAATGGTATTAGAAGTGCTTTGCTAATTTTAATGTGATTACACTCAGAAAGAAAGTTAAGCTTTAAGAGCTTTGGTGATCTTAAGCAGTCACTGTTGAGAGCACCACTCATGTCAGCCAGCCTACACCATGCAAACAAAATGTAAGTATGGGTGCTGCACAGTTAGATACAGAAGACTTAAGCCCTTTGAGTATTTACAGAACACTTACTTTATAATCACAGTGTTCTTACAGGCACTTGAGGCTGTGAAGTGTCAACAAATATTTATACTGCTGTGGAAAGAGCTCCTTCACACAAGTGTTGGGGGAAGCTTTGGAGTGCAAAGTAAATTAAAAACCCACTGTGCGTGTTGCATTGCTTCTGTGCTCTACACTCTCTTTGTTTTGGCTAAAGTCCAAACTGGAATCCCAAAACGCTCCAGTAAGGTGTTAAAAAGTTGTCTGTGGGACTTAGACTTTTATCTCCTAGACTAGAGCTGAATAGAAAACAGGAACATGTGGTTTTGTTTGTTTGTTTTTGTATTATTGTTATTATTTTATTATTATTATTATTTTCCAGTGGGAAACTGTTTTGCTAATAAAATCATATGAATAATAAATTCCAGATGAGCCCTTGTCACCCAGGTGGAAATTCTATTAGCTGTTACAATTCATCAGAGATAGTAAAAATGTTAATTCCACAGACAATTCAATGTTATTGATCCATAATTGTCTGCTAAAAAGCAAGACAAAAAAGCCTCTAAACACTTCCACACCGCCAGCATGGGGAAAAAATAAAAAAGAAAAGGAAAAGGAAAAGGAAAAAGAAAAAGAAAAAGAAAAGAAAAAGAAAAAGAAAAAGAAAAAGAAAAAGAAAAAGAAAAAGAAAAAGAAAAAGAAAAAGAAAAAGAAAAAGAAAAAGAAAAAGAAAAAGAAAAAGAAAAAGAAAAAGAAAAAAGGAAAAGGAAAAGGAAAAGGAAAAGGAAAAGGAAAAGGAAAAGGAAAAGGAAAAGGAAAAGGAAAAGGAAAAGGAAAAGGAAAAGGAAAAGGAAAAGGAAAAGGAAAAGGAAAAGGAAAAGGAAAAGGAAGAAAAAGAAAAAGAAAAAGAAAAAGAAAAGGAAAAAGAAAAAGAAAAAGAAAAAGAAAAAGAAAAAGAAAAAGAAAAAGAAAAAGAAAAGGAAAAAGAAAAAGAAAAAGAAAAAGAAAAAGAAAAAGAAAAAGAAAAAGAAAAAGAAAAAGGAAAAGGAAAAAGGAAAAGGAAAAGGAAAAGGAAAAGGAAAAGGAAAAGGAAAAGGAAAAGGAAAAGGAAAAGGAAAAGGAAAAGGAAAAGGAAAAGGAAAAGGAAAAGGAAAAGGAAAAGGAAAAGGAAAAGGAAGAAAAAGAAAAAGAAAAAGAAAAAGAAAAGGAAAAAGAAAAAGAAAAAGAAAAAGAAAAAGAAAAAGAAAAAGAAAAAGAAAAAGAAAAAGAAAAAGAAAAAGAAAAAGAAAAGGAAAAAGAAAAAGAAAAAGAAAAAGAAAAAGAAAGAGTAAAAGAAAAAGTAAAAAGAAAAAGAAAAAGAAAAATAAAAATAAAAAGAAAAAGAAAAAGAAAAAGAAAAAGAAAAAGAAAAAGAAAAAGAAAAAGAAAAAGAAAAAGAAAAAGAAAAAGAAAAGAAAAAAAAAAAAAAAAAGAAAAGAAAGCACATTCCAAGAAAGCTCAAATGACACCAAGGTGCTATACCTATTGGGAAATATGCTCAAACAAAAGCTAAAATAAGTAAATGAGCACCCTCACCCCATGAAAACTAAAGAAGGATGTTTCTCCAAAAACTAGAGGTTGTCAGTTGTCACTGCCTCAGTGCTCTGTGTGCTGGACTGCATGTGTAGAGCATGAACACAAGATGCTGTCTAGACAGGCTCTCTGAATCTGTGCTGCAGTCTCCATGAAATGGTGAACCATGACAATGTCATCTCATGATTCATTGAGTATTGCATTTTTCCCTGCAGAGCACAGTCCATGAAGACAAATAAAACAACAGAAATATAATCCCCATGAGTCTCTGAGGCAATATAGGCAAATACATAAGTCTTGGTTTTCAGAAATTCCGTTTTTCAACTCCAAGAAACAAAAATTTCCACAGAAAGCAAACGCTTTTTTAATGAAAAATCACGTTTCATCCATAATCCAACTTTTCATCAAAGTAGTTTATACGAAAGATCTGACTGGCTCATGAATTTCAGGCTCATTTTCCCATGAGGCCAGATCCACACATGGTGTAAATCATCATAGATCTATTGAGTTCATTACTAAGATTATACCAGCTCTGTCCGTACACCCAATTATAACTGAGTACATGCAAACATTAGTTTTAATTGTCTGCGGTACAAGAGAGAACCCTGCTGCTGAAGCATAGCTATTTAGCAATAGTTCATTTCACAGTAATTTAGAAGATGCAGACTTGGCTTCTCTCTATGCCAACAGAAATAAAGTAATAGTAATTGTCTTCCTTGTAGGAGTTAACAAAAGAACAAAAGGACTAAATATTCAAGTGGAGTAATTCTTAGTTTAAAAATAATAATAATAATAATAATAATTTCTAAAATCTCAAAGTGTTTCTTCCTCAGGTGCTTTCAAGAGAGCAGAAAAAAAAAAGGTAAATGAAAGGGTAAGAACAAAACAATCTCGGAGAATCCAGCCTGAGGCTGTAATCCTGCTTTCAAGAGGAGACATTAAATAGAAACCTCAGAAAAGCCTTCAAATTCTATCAGGTGAAAGAGTATAAAAGCAATTTGTGCTGTTTTTGATGTGGTACCCTGACGTGGATCTTGGAATCAGTTTTATCAGCTGTAGTTGAATTGAGATGAAGGAGACAACTCACACACCCTCCTCACAGCAGACTGGACAGTGTCACTGTGAGGAGGCAATGGTCAACTCACTATCAACAGGAGAAAAGCCTGATTAAGAGCGCCTGGTTGTGCAATTTTGCCACTCTCATAGAGTGGCCATAAACATATGCATCTTTGGAAAACTATCATGTGTTTTCAACTTCCTGAAGAATTCTTGTAAAATATAAGTGAACCACATTACCCTTTGTCCTGTGCTTTTATTCCACTAATGGACAAATTGGGAGGAGGCTGAGAACAAATGTGCTATTAATTACCCAGATGGCTTTTTAATAGAACCTTGGATGATTGCACAGCCACTAAACATTGTCCAGAAATTTCTTAATAATGCTGGCAAATGAAACATTCCTTTGGAGAGAATAAAGATACCATTGACCAGGAGGCTAAGTTATGTCAGGTTAGTTTAAGAGATAGCAGACAAAGGGTGTGTATTGTATGGAAGGAATGACAGGCCATATCCTAGCTGTCCAGCTCCTCCAGCAATGACAGATTTTCTAATTCGCTGCAGATTCTCATAAAAGTGGGTGGTCAGTTCTGGGGAACCAAACAGTGGCCCCATTGATACTGGGTGGGAGAGACCTAATTTGGAATTAACCTAGGTTGATTTAATACAGCAGAGAGTCTTAGCATCAGCATAAAATTAGGATTAATACATTAAATGTTAGGTCAGAGTGTTAAATCCCATTGCTGAAAGGCCTCTGTGAAGGCAGTCAAAGCTCAATATGAGCATTTCTGTCCATCAGGGCCACTGAGTGGAGCATGCCACACTTCCACTACAGGAACAATGCATGTAGAAATTAGAAGCTGAAGACACTTTCTTTCCTGTTTTCTCTGTAAACAGTAATTTTGAACATTCTTAATCTATTTATGTTCACGCTAATCTTCCTTTCACCTGACATCAAAATGAACAGGACAATAACTGGCTCAGGCTTGTCTCAGCTTTCTTGGAATGACCTTGCATAGAGGAGAGCATTCCTTGTGCTTTCTGCACATACTACAGTTCATTTCTGCAGGCACTTTCACAGATGATTTTCAATACACCAAAAGCCATGTGGAAAATTATCCTACCCTAATTTAGGAGGAAGAAAATTGATTTGGCTTAGTGTTTTTCCTGTTAGTAACAGATATTTAAAAGAATAACCAAACAGTTGTGAAAATTATGATAACTGTAATGAGGAACAGGTAACAATAAACAAACCAGATTTGATACTGCCAAAGAAAATATGTTAAGTGGATTATCTGGAGTTGGGAATAAAACAGAAGGCAATACTACAACATCAGAAGAAAAGCACTAAATAATAACAGAGTATCTATGAGTTTTCTCAGAGTCTTGAAAACTGGAACATTCACCTACAATGTCATTTAATAATGTCTGATTTTTTGCTTCAGAAACTGAGTGGGAACTTCATCCATCCCTATTTTATAAAGCCATGATATTATGTTATAGAAGTAGAAATGTCTTTCAGCAGCGCTCCCATTCTCTTGGGGCAGTTGACAATCTGCAAAACCTCACTGCATTTCAGAGACCACTAAGATAAGGTTAGATCACTGACTGCAAATCCAGCATGCTGAAATCACTGTACCATTACATAAAGATGTATTCTCTAGGCTATCTAAGGTCTCAAATCCTGCAATTGCTCTCTCATTTGAATGTGTGACCGTATGGGTTGCTTCTACCTTGACTATTTCATTCTCTGCTTGCCTCTCTTAATTTTGTAGTCTCCTGCATGTCTTATCTGACTGTGCTGACACTTGTGGGTGGTGACTGCATAATCTCTTTCTCAAGAATAAAGGTTCCTATTCACATAATATCATTGTGGAAAACTGCTGGTAAGAGAAGTTATTCTCCTTTAAGCAGGTTTAGAAGCGTGAGTTAAGGTCTCACTTGTAGGAATAATTTATTTTATTTTATTATGGATTGGCAACGAGCCCATCCAAAGTAGCATTCACAGGTCAAGAGAAAATCTCCTAAGAAAGAAGTTCTTGAACATAAGTATCTTCTTCTTAAGGATACTTAAGTTCCTTATAACTTAACTTATAATAGAGTAGTAATTACTTCCTTTCGATTTAAAAAGATGATATATCCCAACATGCCTGCTGTATTTTCAAAGATACATACTCTTCAGTCTCAGGTTTTAGCAGCACAACCGCAGGGTAATTGGCTCAAACTTAAAACTAAAAACATCCACTGAAACAAAACATAATTTTGCTTAAAATGTTGCTTGTTTCTCTAGAGTACATTATGTACAAATAATATTTTTACTTAAGGAACTGTAATTGAATAAAAATTAATGATTCATTTTTCTTTGCAATGTTTTTACTCATCTTGGTTTGTTATGCCAATATCCAAAGGTGATCACAGAACACCTTTACTCTTTCATGTGTACCAGTCTCTTCATATCTGATCTTGAGTTTGATGTCAAAATAGGTGACTATACTGGTCCTATATGAACACTATATTCTTATTCACCAAAAAAGGGATGATGTAGGCTATCTGCAGACATGAAATAGCACCTTTTTCAGAGAAGAGATTTCATAGCACTGTCCACTGAAGAACCTCAGAATAATGAAATTATTTCATGTTCCCCAAGAAATGTGCTTATCAGTAAACAATGATTTACTGGCTTTACTGGGAAAAGGATTGAAATTCAGTAATTTTACAAATATAAGCCATCTATGTTAAAATGACCATTGTGTTAAGGATGTAGACAGGGAAACCAAGTGCATCATGGTTAAACCCAGTCCCATCCCATATTTTATCATCAGTATTTCCCTTTAATTGGAATATACCAGTGGGATAAACATAGAAGTCACAACCAGTCAACATCACAGTGTTGGTACTCTTTTTAGAGAAACTAGAGGTTCTTTGGTTTCCAGATTCTCCCAACGACTGCGACAGAAAGCCTATAAAATGACGAATGTTCACTTTAATATTTAGGCTATTAAAGCAGAGGATGTTTACTATTTAGGCAATCTTAAAAATTCTTGCTTTTACTGGTTTTGTGAGCCCAAAGGAAACCTTATGAAAAATCTCTGCACAATAAATAAATAAATAAATAAATAAATAAGCTAGGAAAGAAAACAAGAATCATCAGCATTAAATAGTCGCTGAAATATTATAAATGTTGTACTAAGTCTCTAACTGTTCATTTTCAACAGAGAGCTACTACTGAGAAACTGGTATGAGCTCATAAATGTGAACTTAAGTACAATGAAGCATCAAGAATGCCAGTAGAGTGTCAGTTTTTTCTTACAAGGACAATATTACTACTGATGTTCAAAACAAAATATGATACATGAGGTCAAGACAGAAGTTGCCTTAGCTCTAAATATGCTGGCAGTGTAACAAGCTAAGCTTGCTGTCTGCCAAGAAATACCTGTCCAATACACTCTAATATCCTTTCTTGTTTTCTTTTGGACATATTTTTGTAATTGCTTGTCCTCAGGTACAAAGATGCTTACGGGAAGTCATTAATCTTTCATGAGGCTATTCTACCATTTCTTAATTCAGAACAATAAAAGCTTGGAAAGGCATGCATTCTCATGTCACTGTCTACTTCAAGGGAAAGGAAGTTTTAATGGAAGATAAATCTGATCAAATGATAGTGAGAGATAATGAAATAACTGTGTTAAAGAGAGTAGTGTAACAGAGCAAAAGGAAGAAAAAAAAAACTTGAACTTTTTTTTTTTCTTTTTCTCTCCCCACCCCGCAGTACAAGACCAGATGGGATCTTCAAACATGAAATATTACAGACAAAAGAGGTGTGATTGGTCCTAGATTTTTCATTCTCCTTTTCCCCTCACCTCATCTCTCCTAGTCCCCCTTTTCTTCCAGATACAGAAGATAAAAACACTTGTTTGTTATCTGAAGCAAGTGTGGTTGAACTAAATGTAGAGAAGATATCCAGCTGGAGCGACCCATCAGACAGCTGCCCAGTACAGGCTGCTTAGATAAGTACCACCCATTTCTAAAGAGCAGGGTGAGGGAAGAGAAAAAAAAATAACCAAACCAAACCAAACCAAACCATCTCAGAGTGGAAAGTTGCTGATTCTCTGGTTATTGAGTGGATGCTTTTGTAGCTGGTTAGACCCTGAACTCAACGTGAGTCTCAAAGAAGTGAACGTATGCAGCATGCTTAATTTGATCCTGGGCTGATCAAATGATGATGAGATGCTTCAGAGAATCAAGGGATATAATTCAACCAGTGCTCATAGCACATATGTGCAGAATAATAAACACTATCCAGGAGGAGAGGACAGGGGGAAATCCACAAAAGGCACAAACAGCTTTACAGGTGCTTTCTAAATCAAAGACCGTGTTGAAGGAAGGTTTGGCTAAATAAGATTTTAATCATGAGAGCTCTGAGATTACTTATATTCCTGTTGTGCTTAAAATGTAGATTCTGCCTCACCATGCATCAGTAATATAACACAAAGTTGTTGTCCCTATAAATAATAGCTTGCTTCTCTAAATCGGTCAGTACAAAATGTCCCAAAGTTTTATTTTGAGCATCTTACAGATGTGGTAATCTCTTGAACATTATTTGATCTGAAAGCAATTATTAAGCAGTGATTACAATGCATCTGTACTGCTTATGGCTGTGTATGAGTGATTCATTTGATTAAGATAGACTGTTTCCTAACACAGTGAGACATTTTCTACTGAAATAGCCCTCAGGCAAACAGCTTTTTTTTTTTTTTTTTCCATAGAAGCAGTGAAGCACTGTGAGTGTTCACAATCAAGAGACTGTACTCACAAAGCTAGTTTAAATAGGATTAGAGAGAAATAATCACCCTTTTGAAATTTCTTTCTCCCCGTTGTTACTGATATTGTAGATGAAATTAGCCCTAACCTAAGGAGGTAGCATGGTCCCATCCCTAGAATTAGCCTGAGCCTGGAAATGTGCACTCATTTCCACACCTGCTGCTGTACCTGGCCCATGTGAACTTCAGCAATTCATTTGCTCTTTTTCTGCCACAGTTCCCTGTGTATGAAATAGATATTCAGACATAGCAAGGGAAAGTTCATATATTCTGTATATAATTTTAGAGAACTTTACAAAGAATAAACGGAAACAGATACAAAAATGAAGGCTTTAGGGTTCAAAAGGAAAGTATATATTTTAATAGGACTATGGCGTCAACCAAATTTTCACAACTACTTGTTACACATGGGTTTTGTAGACCTAGTTGACAATTTTTTTTTCATATATTGTTTATACAGTGTGTATATATAAACAAATGTGTGTGAGTGTTACAGTAAGTATATATCTAAAGTGCAAGTTATATAAAGAATTCTTTATACAGTAAATTTGGCAATAGACATTTTTTGAAAGTTTGTCTTAGTAGTCTAGAAGTCCTAGTAGAGAGCTAAAAGCTCTCTCTAGCTTTGCTTGTTTATGATGTAAATATTCTGCATCTGTGCCAGGATGCTTGTGAGTACATTCCAGGGAGGTGTCACCTATTGCTTCTGTGCTCAATCACCGTCCAAAATCCTGGGCTGAGATGTACTGGAGAACCGCAAGCAGAGCTTTTGTAAAGGGAAGTCAAGGCTCAGAAAATTATTGTAGTATTTCAGATGAGTGATCAAGAATTTGCATAATCAAGAATAGTAACAGAAGCAGAATTAGGGCTAAAAAGTCACTTGCACAACAAAGATCACTAGGGTATTCCCACCACTCTGTGCCAAGACAGGTGTCAGCTGTGTACTCAGGGTCTGCTAGTCATCGTATAGCTGCACTGAGAGTCTGCCCACGTATTGGATCTTGTGCAGTGCAGATCCCCCTTGTTACAACAGACGAGGCAGAATGGAAAAAGATTTGCAGAAAAGCAATGGGGATGATCAAAAGGACAGAAAAGCATTCAGACAGGAAACAGCTAAGTAGGCAAGGGTTTGTCAGCCTGGAAAAGACATCTAAGGGAGGTTGTGAGAGCGATCTGGAAAAATCAAAGTAGCACAACAGATACAGATCAACTGCTCGTTGTCTCTCCCTAAGAGGCATCAGATGAAAGCAGGAGGTGGCAGGTTTAAAGCAGACAAAAGGTAAGTATGTGTCCACACACAACAAGTAACTAAACTTTGGAAACCCATTCTACCAAATGTAAAGGTAGAACATACACAGGATTTAAGTCAGGTCCTTGAACCTCACGGTCTCTTCCACAGATCTCTACATAAGACAAAAATATTTCTAAAAGTTTGTTAGTTTTCTTTTCCCTTTCCACCTGTAATAATAATCTTCTGTAATAATGTCAACCTGTGCTTCAGGTCTTAGCTGAACTGCCAAGCTATATCAGTTTGCTTGCAGGATTTGGTATCTCCTCTTCAGTACCTCAAAAATTAAATTAATGGGGGAGATCTTGATTCTGCTAATTATTAGTAAAAAAATATATTTAATGACATGTATTTTCTGAATATCAAAGACCACTAAAGGCTTTATGCATTGAATATGCTTTGATCTATAAAACTGGCCACATCATCTCTTAATAAATTATTAAATAAATTATTTCTCCCCTGCACGTAGTGGTTTCACTCAGGTGGGCAGCCAAGTTCCACCACAGCCACTCTCTCACTCCTCCTCCTCAAAAGGAAAAGGGGAAAAAATACAATGCAAAACGCTCAAGGTTTGAGATAAGGACAGGGAGATTGCTCAACAATTATCCTGATTGGCGAAACAGACTCAGAGTAGGGAGACAGTAAGATTCATCGCCTATTACTAACAAGCTAGAGAAGTGACAAACAAAAGAAAGAAACCACAAACACCTTCCTCCCATCCACCCTCTTCCACCTCCTCCATGCAAGGGGCATAAGGGAACAGGGAATGGGGGCTGTGGTCAGTCCCTGACACTTCATCTCCACCACTCCTTCATGGTCACTCTCTGCCCCTGCTCCACATGGGGTCCCTCCCATGGGATGCCGTCCTTCCCCAACTGAGCCCGCGGGGGCTGCCCACAGGCAGCAGCTCTTCAAGCACTGCTCCCACATGGCTCTGTACCATGGGGTCCATCCCCCAGGAGCAAACTGCTCCAGCACGGGTCACACACGGGTGGGTGGCAGCTGCCCCCAGACCCCTGCTCCTGTGTGGGCTCCTCTCCACGGGCTGCAGCTCCGGCCCAGGCCCTGCTCCTGTGGGGGCTCTCCATGGGCCGCAGCCTCCTCCAGGCCACATTCACCTGCTCCACGGCGGGCTCCTCCACCCATGAGGGGGCTGCAGCGTGGAGATCTGCTCCATGTGGGACCCATGGGCTGCAGAGGGACAGCCTGCTCCACCAGGGGCCTCTCCCTGCACAGGCTGCCAGGGAACTGCTGCTGCCTGCCTGGAGCACCTCCTGCCGCACTGACCTTGGGGTCTGCAGTGCTAGTTCTCACTCCTTTGTCCCTCCCAGCTGCTGTTGAGCAGCAGTGTTTTTTTCCCTTTGTTAAATCTGCTCTCACGGAGACACAAACATACATCACTTATTGGCTTTGCTCTGGCTAGCAGTGGGGCCCTTATCTAACATGGGGCAGATTCTGGATTCTTCTCACAGAAGCCACCCTGTGGACCCCTGCTACCAAAACTTTTCCATGTGAACCTGCTACCCTGCATTACAACTGCTAGAAAATATTATGTAGAACACTAGGGGAGAGTATTAGTGTTTTCTTTTCTCTGATTCTAATCTCTGTGTTTTCCTTTCTCTAATCTATTTTCCATTATCTTTTTAATGTACATACATATATGCAGTAAATATGTATATATACACAAATATATATCTATACTCACGCAATTGTAGTTCTGAACAACTAGTTAAACTGACATGCAAGTTTTACTCTCTTAAGGCATTTTAAATTCATCAAACCAGTAACTTTGCCTGTATGAAGGCCAGATCTAGTCTAAAAATAAAGTACAAATAAATGTACTTCAGCTCAGATAGTGCATTTTTCATTGTTTTACCCGTGGTATGGCATAAAGGGAATTCTTTATACACTAATAGTGGGGTCATCTTTCTAAATGGTAAAAAAATATTTCCTAGAACTATGGCCCAGTAGTCTGGGGCCTTCTTATATGTCACTTTATCTGTGTAATCTGACCACATACTTCAGTTAATGTCTGTCCCATTTCTGTGACCCACTTTACTTATGTTTGTAAAATAATGACTTTAGGTAACTATCAGCAACAGTGGCATATAAATGAAATGAAATATATTTAAGAGAGAAGTTTCTTATTGGATTTTTTTTTCCCAGAGTCCTAGCTCTAGATGTTGTGATGCTACATATGCCAAAGGAGTTTGTTTTGGATTTGAGAGATCTTTAAATGGGATCATTTGCATTATTCTTTAAAATGTGGGATTTTTTTTAATAAACAAAACCAAAATAAACAGATACAAAAAAATCCACACACATGCACACACACACAAATATATATATATATTTGATTTGTTTGAAAAATACAGAAAAGCAAAACGGCTACTATACTACTTTTTTCTACATGCTGTAATTCTGCTGTTTTTACCAAGGGGAGTATTTTTTCAGTTTTCAATGTGGCATCCATGGTTTCTCTAATGCATGTGAGCCTGGAACAAACAACCCAAAATGCTGAACACATGGTTGGCTTTCTTGGCAATCTGTTTCAGTCCAGCTGTTGCCTGTCTTTCAGACAAGCTTGGCTCTGGCCAGCGTCCTCTACATTAAATAAAAATAAGAACAATAACAAAACTGTGGGAAATGCTGAATATTTAATGCTTGTTATTATTATTTAAAAGATATCCAAATGACTTGCCTTAAAGGGAAAATAAAAGAGCTAAGTTGATCTGCTTCATGCTTTTTATGCATGCCCAAGAATCTTGTAAAATACCTCTGTCTCACTCAGACACAGTAGCTGATTTCTCAAGATGGCATGTGGAGTCTTTTGCCTTTCCAATCCAGAGCAACTTAAAACACCAGGGTATTTTTGCTTCCTTAAGGTCCCTCTTCCTAATTCTTGGTGATTTCTAATATGGGGAAAAAAAAAAAAAAAGTATATTATTTTAATGAAATAATTGAAATAATCTCAGGGAAATGTTAGACTATCAACCTGATCTAAAGAATATTCTTTGACCTTAATTAGCTATTGCTTTACTCCCAAAATTTTTCAGTGCTGCACTGATTACAGAGGGTTAGTTTAATAACTCTCTCATGTTTCAGGAATAATTCCTCAGGAAATGCTACGACAAGTACATCTGAATAGGTAGTTACATAGGCTACCTATGCAAGCAGCTAAATTTTGATAATTTGGTAATTTGTTTAAGCTTTCATTCCAGGGAGCAGAAAAGAAATCTTGAGTTCATTTTGAAAATGATGAATAAATAGTAAAACACAAAAATTAGTTAATATTCTAAAACTTGTAGTAAATCCTCCTGGAAACTATTTCCAAACACATGAAGGATGAGAGGGTGATCAGAAGTAATAAGCATAGATTTATGAAGGTGAAAATCATGCTTGATCAACCTGATACCCTTCTTCAATGAGGTGGCTTGCTTGGAAGTCAAGGGAAGAGCAGTGGATGTTACCACAACTTTAATAAGTTTTTTGACATTGTCTTGCAAAACATCATCATAAACAAGCTGACAAAGTAGCATGACAAAGATAAGGAGAGAGTGAAGTCAATTGAAAACTGGTTGAACAGCTGTGCCCAAAATGTTCTGATCAGTGACAGGCAGTGAAGCTGGAGGCCAGTCACTAGTGGTGTACCCTATGGGTTAATACTGGGGCCAATGCTGTTTAACATCTTCATTAATGCTGTGGTTGTTGGGACAGAGAACACTGCCAGCAACTTTAGAGATGATACAAAATGGTGAGGAGTAGCTGATATGCCAGATGGTTGTGTCACCATTTAGACGGGCTGGAGAACTGGCCTGACAGGAACCTCATGAAATTGAACATGTAGAATTGTGAAGTTCTCCACCTGGGGAAGAACAGGACCAGGCATCAGCACATTTTGGAAGTGACTGTCTGGAAGCAGCTTTGCAGAGATGGTGGTCCTCATGGAGAAGAAGCTGAACGTGACAGAATAACACCCTTTTGTCAAAGGCAGCCTTTGTCAAAGTTTCCAGAAGGTTGAGGGAGCTGGCCCTTCCCCTCTCCTCAGCACTGATGAGGCCATACCTCGAGTACCGTGTTGAGTTTTGGTCTCCACAGTATGAAAGACATGGAGCTACTGGAGAGAGTCCAGTGAAAGGCTGCTAGATCATGAAGGGATTGGAGCACCTCTTCTATGAAGAAAGGTTGAGAGGGATGGACCTGTTCAGTCTGGAGAAGGTTCAAAGCATACAAGTACCTGATAGGAGGGAATGAAGAAGATGGAGACTTCTCCATCTTCCCCATCTTCCAGTAGTGCCCACTGACAGAGCAAGAGACAACTTGTACAAATTACGAAAACATGAAATTGCATCTGAACATGAGAAAATAATTTCCAGCTGTGAAAGTGACCTAGCACTGGCACAGGTTTCCCAGAAAGTCTGTGGAATCTCCCTCCTTGGAGACTTTCAAAAGCCAAAAGCTTCAAAAGCAGTTTTGTTTTTTTTTTTTTTCTGGAGGACCAGATGTCCTCCAGAAGACTCTTCCAACCTCAACTATTCTGTGATTCTGTAAATGTTGACAGAAGTAATTACAGACCTTTGTAACACTTTTCATTAGTTCTTCCCCTCTTATGTAGTAGACTAATAGTTTTATCTTCAATTTGTAGATTGGAAAACGGTGGTCTGTACTGATAAAGTACCATCTGACCTGCAGGATAGTCAGAAATAACATTCAACTCCTCTGAGTCCCAGGGCAATTCCTTGTTCATCAGATCAAACTGATGTGAACACAAGCCAGAGCAATAGAGAATGGTGTTTCCTAGCCATAATATTTACAACATGTATGATGAAAAATAATAATAATAATAGCCTAACAAAAGAGGAAACTTAGACTACAAAGAGCTGATCTGTTTTCAAAGCTGATATTGTATTCCCAACATGTTCAAAGAATGCCTGTGTTGATATTTATGCACTAGAAAGCCACAAGAGCACAAGTGAAAAATAGTTTGGTTTTCATTTGAATGTCCTGTCATTTATTCCAGAGGGATCTGCAGACAATTTTCCATCTAACGTGATCAAGTTCTGATTGCAAAGACTTCTTCAGAAAAAGTCAGATCCAATGTTGTGTTTTAAGAATGAGCTGCTGAGAGTATTTGTTTATTATTTTTTTTTAAGTTTCTTTACAAAATTAACATAATGAAATAAGCCCAACAGGCTGAAATATGCTACCCATATAGCCAAGATTATTCCTGATCACTTACATATTGCTTATAATTTTTACATGTTTACAATTTTAGTCTTTGGTAATTGTATGATAATCTATAATAATATGTAAAATATGCCTATATACTAACTTGGCTCATTTGGGGAAAATGCCTATACTGTCCTATAACGTCTTACTGAGAATCTGCATTAGTTTACATGCAAAATGAGGACAAAACATTGCAAGGTAAAGAAATGGAAAAGCAAGGTGTGTTAATCACAATAAGCTAAATGATGTACATTGTATACATCAAAACTTTAATTGCTTTAAGGATGGAATTTTATTTTATTACATTCAGGCAAATCACATCTCCTAAAATGCAGCAATAACTAATTATATGCATGTACAAAGCTATGGTAAGTGGAAACATCTTGCAGTAGAAAAAAATGAATTATTAGAAATTCCATTATGTTATTTGCTTTGGTGATCTACGGAAAAATAATATGATATGCATGATTCATTAATTGTGATTTGCTTTGGGCTTTATGTAAATCTTCTTATTTCTGACTTCATGCAAAAGCTGTATTACTAAGTGGCACATCTCAGCTTCCACATTTGTTGCATGAGCAGGACTATTTGTTCTGGACATTCTTTATAAATTTAGCCTGTTTTTGTAGCAAACCATTTATGAATTGACAGTGGTTTTCTCTGAAGAAATATTCCTGTTTTCTGAATGGCTTTAACAATAAATTAGACCACTCAACCCAGTCTGCTCACTAGCCCTTTACTAACAATGTACTTTTGATAATAACTTCTGGATAAATCAGCTGTTGTACTATAATTCCTGAAAAATTTTGTGCATGTTACTAGCTGCCTGATCACAGCAGTTTCCCTGCAGTCCAATATGAGAGCTGTACGTAAACTGCAACAGGAGGCAGATGGCAGTCTGGACAAATGTACCTGTGGCAGATTAGATTTAACTAGTTTGGGTAACCCTGGAAGCCAAGCCCATGGAAATTATACTGCTGTGAAATTTCAAGTGTTCTGGGTTTCCCTTGAAGAGAAGATCTGGGCTGCTGTGTGATTACTTCTACAGGTACCAGAGCTACTTCAGTCAACTATATATCTGACCACAGAGTATTTTGAGTTCCTGCACAAATATCATTTTCAGGCATGGGAGACCAAATCCAGGTCTGTTTCTGGATTTTAGCAGTCAGAGTGATGTCTGATTGCATGGCTCTCAGTCAATACCCAAATTCTGCAGAGGAGATGCATTAAGTTCTTGTGTAAAGGTATCGCTGTAGCAATTGAAGGCTTTCACCAAAGGGAAATCAGGCAGCAAATTGTTTCATTCTCTTTCCTGGTCCTTATGTTAAAGTGAGTTGCATGATCTTTAGCAGAGATGTTGCTGGAGTACATCATGGTGTGGAAAGGTGAAATGTGTCTAGCACAAGCCAGGGTAATCCATTCCAGACTCATGTGTAATGCAGGGGAAACAGGTGCAAACAATTGAGCTCGCTGTCAGTAAGCTACAGTGATCGCTTTTGATATCTTAATCGTTAGTTGATCCATGTGCAACATTGGCAACATCACTGTCATAGCTGACTGCCTTCCGCACATCTGTAAACCTTTTCTGGGTGCTTCTTGATGTGTGTATGAGTCCACAAAGTCCTGACATCATGAGAACCTAAATTGGGCATGATTGCTGCCATTTCCGTTTTCCTGCTAGAAAACCAGAGAGTTGACAAATGTCAATAACTGCTAATAGCTCACTACTGTTTGTCATGTGCCACACAGGGCAGGTGTGAAGAGAAAGCAGTGAGTTCCTGTGAGCACCACTCAGCGACCAACTCATTCATGAGACTGCTGTCTAATTGCTTTTGCAGATAAAGGAATTGCTGCTGCTTCACTTCAGTGTTAAACATGTTCCCGCAGTGTCTACTTAGCTCCAACAAACCGTGCTGCAGATTTCCTTACAGATAATAATAACGTTTTAGGCCATATCATTGCTTTACATATATTGCTATCAGTTAACAAATTAGCCACCTTCTCTCTCTTTTCCTGTAGAAAATATTAACACAATTATCTACACCTAATTATGAACCCCCATAAAACATGACACTGTACCTGATGACACAGACTGCTGTGGTGGATACTTCAGTTCCCAGTTCCAACAGGTGACACCAGCCTGAGTATATCAGATTTCTTTGGTATTCCATAACAGATCTGTGTATTCTGTTAATTTTAACTTTCAGGTTATTTTTGCAATAATAAAATGGGACTTATATCTACACAGCCATTTTTTGTTCACAGTAAGTTTCCAGGTGAAAACTGTGTCTTCTCAGAGCAGGGTTTGTTCATACAAAATATATCCAATGTTGTATATGTTTCATTAATTTCTTCAATAATTATTTGTTTTGGATCCCTGTCTACCTTATACTAGTGACTATTATGGCTTGCTATCAGATATATATTAATTATCATTGATTCAAATAGTTTCTAACTTATTTTGAAGCATTTCTTAAAAATAATGTCATCACAGGGCTAACACATATGTGACTGATCTTTTATTACATACTTTTATATGCATATGACCACAACGTGTTCAGCTGATGATCTGCTCCATTCACTGAATATATCTTTCATCACTTTTATTAACTTCTCTGAGAGTCCAGACAAAAGAAGGTAATTTAAGTATTCAATTTTCACCATTTGACCCACTCCATTGTTGCTCACTGATCTTGCGCAAACAGGTGTTCCCAGGTGTTCCCTATATTCTAAATAGCCCTGCAGTGAAGGGATCCATGAAAATCTTGCTTTCTGCCAGGGAATCCTTTCAGAAAAGTCAGTTACCAGAAAACGCTTATAGAATTTCTGTACCCTGGCTGGCATAAGAAAGTTATGGAGAGTACAGTTTGTGGGTTGGATCAGACTCGGAAATATTTTATTCTCTCATTAATTAATCAACTAAAACAAAAAATAAAAATAAAAAAATAATAATAATAAAAAAAAAAAAAAAAAAAAAAACAGAAAGATAGGTGAATAAAATCACAAGCTTCTGGCTTTGTTTTCCCATGTCATTAAAAGTAATCAGAAAATTTGGAGAAGTAGACTGAACTGGTTCCTTATTCAAACTGGTTAAATCAAAAAAGAATGCATGCAAGTTGCTGTGCTTTTGCTCATCTGACTTGCCACTACACCCTGATGTCAAAAGTGGCATGCAAGCTGATTCTGTTGATGATTATGTAGGATACTTCACTTCAGTTTTTTCAGGACCAATGCACGCTGGTGATACGAAATCTGTTGGTTCTACATATTAAGGAATACTAAAACCAGCATTAATGTGTGTGAGAGTACTTCACCTTCTATGTTAGTGTAATACCATGGCAAAGAGTGACAGAAATTTCTACAGACATACATAACCTATACTGCCTTCTCTGTACTGTTTTATCAGTTTGGGTGAGGGACAGACAGACTTTATGGAAGAGTATCCAACACATTATGGCTTTTTTTCTCATACAATTAGAAATTAGAGCCAGATATGACTGTGAGACATTATTTAGTCTGCCCACTTCTTCCCACTCAGGGGAGGATCATCTATATCTAAACAAGACATGAGACATTTTTTCTAGCTTGTCCAAAAGCCTGCCCATAAGGCAGATGTATCCCAACTCTTCTTTTCAGAATCTGTTTAGAAAGAGATTTACTTCATGTCTCAAAGATTCAAATAGAGGATTAACTGAAAGCCCATCTATTAGACTGTGCAACAGCAGCTGGGAAAGAGGAGTGAGAAAATGTGAGAGAACCAGCCCTGCAGACCCCAAGGTCAGTGCGGCAGGAGAGCAGGAGGTGCTCCAGGCAGGCAGCAGCAGTTCCCCTGCGGCCTGTGTAGGGAGAGGCCCCTGGTGGAGCAGGCTGTTCCCCTGCAGCCCTTGGGTCCCACATGGAGCAGATCTCCATGCTGCAGCACGTGGAGGAGCCCGCCGTGGAGCAGGTGAATGTGGCCTGGAGGAGGCTGCGGCCCATGGAGAGCCCCCACAGGAGCAGGGCCTGGGCCGGAGCTGCAGCCCGTGGAGAGGAGCCCACACAGGAGCAGGGGTCTGGGGGCAGCTGCCACCCACCCATGTGTGACCCGTGCTGGAGCAGTTTGCTCCTGGGGGATGGACCCCATGGTACAGAGCCATGTGGGAGCAGTGCTTGAAGAGCTGCTGCCTGTGGGCAGCCCCCGCAGGCTCAGCTGGGGAAGGACGGCATCCCGTGGGGGGGACCTCACGTGGAACAGGGGCAGAGAGTGACCATGAAGGAGTGGTGGAGATGAAGCATCAGGGACTGACCACAGCCCTCATTCCCTGTTCCCCTGCACCTCTGGCATGAAGGAGGTAGAAGAGCAGAGGAAGGGGCGGTTGGTTTTAATTCTAACTGCTCCATTCTGTATTTAATTGAAAACAAATTAAATTAATCTTCCCTATGTTGAGTCTATTTTGTCCATAATGATAGTCAGTGAGCAATCTCCCTGCCCTTATGAGCCTTTTCATCATAATTTCTCCCTCTGTTCTATTGAGGAGGGGGAAAGAGAGAGCAGGTGTGTGGTACTTAGCTGCCCATTGGTATTAAAGCACAACAACATAATGTACATGAATTCAATACTTATATTTACAGGTATGTCTAATCAATTAAACTTTAGTGGCAATCATAAGTTACCTCCAATGCCTTTCTAATGTCACTCTCCTTGTGGTCCCAGGAAGCTCATAGCTTTCATTTCACAGGAAAAGCACTAACTTCTGCTTTTGTTTGACATATTTTCAAAGGAACAAATTTTCACCTATTCTCCCTCTTTTTACATGTTGTTATTTTTCTCAGTTTGGAAAAATTTAAATTCTAGAGGCAGCCCTTTGGAGTGACTGTTTCAGATCCTGTGAAGAGGAAAAGAAACGCAAGCTTGACTTATAGAGAATGCAATTGAAACTGTCTGTGAAACTTAGCTCTTCCCATCTGATTCCTTTTAAAGCAAAACCATGTGTGAAAAATAATGAATCTTTTACCTTCCTTTACCTTTTAAAACAAAATTAATGTATTTGTTTATAAAACTGTTTGCTTTTGTTAGATTTATATTTCATTTCAAAATATATTGCTTTATACAATAAGGATCATTTAGGATGGATGTTAGTAGGTAATTCTAGTAGTAGACCTTTCATAGTTCTTTGCAATATCATAATTAAATATTAAAAAGTTAGAAAAACATATCTGAACAACATGACTGACCTTTGAAAGAAAAACCTTGTAAGGCCAGAAAGAATTCACATGGTTATATGCAAACTTATGACCATGAAGTGAGACCAGCCCAGCTGCATTCAGTGACATAACGCCACGTGCTTAGTCTCCCATCCAGTTTAATCAGTCCTCTACAAAGCATGCTGTAGTTTACACCTGACCACATCTGCACTTTGGATTATCCATGGCCCCCAGTCTGTGCCTGCCAGCAGCCCACTGGCTCTCACCAGTATGGAAATGATCCAAGGGGAGCCACAAGGAAGCACAGCTGACCAAAATGTAGCCTGCTGCTTAACAGGGTTTTTCTCGGCAGCAAGTGGTTCATGACTGCTGCCAGAGCCTGTACTCCCTGCCAGCCGAATGAGTGCCAGGGTAAGTCAGCAGAGGGGTCAATAATAGTTAAAAGGATTTTGCATACTGCAGTCAGGCAGGTGCAGAGTTAGGTTTGGCTCCCATTTTGGCTTAAATTTTACAGCAGAGTGAATGAAGGTAAATGAAGGAGCAGGAGAGTGCCAGTACAATGTGTATGACCATTAAGAGTTGCATGTAGTACATGAAGAGTTGAGCACAGGGAAGCAGCCTGAGCTGGACCTCAGTAGTCTGCTGTGGAGAGTCTGGAATTGCTTCAGGCCTGAGGATCCACAGACATCCAGAAGTCTGACAAGTAGGTTTTTGGTTTGGCAGACAATTTTATCAGATAGTCCCAATAACTCAAACTTACAAAGAGAGTAATGTCTTTTGGTACACTCAGCTGCATGCACCAGTAATGAGACACAACATCTACATTAGCATTGAAGATGTAAAGATACAGATGGCTGATCTGATGTCCTCAGAATAGACTAAAATGCTTAGTCTGGAGAAGAAACAATGAAGGGTGTGAAGATGTCAATCTTATATGGTATGAAGTTGAACAGAGAGCAACTGTTCACTCTCACACAGTATACTAAGAGTAGGAGACATCAACTAAAAGTACCTGGAATTATGTTCAGAATTAATAGAAGCTTAACACTAACCCTAGTAAAAGTGTGGAAACTTATGGATGCTGGGGGTTTACAGGGCCTTAAGGACCATTTATATAAGCTCACCGGAAAAAAAAACTTTTGAGGGCTATCAGAAAAGCAGATATTGTGTCTAGGTGAGAAAGACTGTGGACAGCAGACACTGGAAGAGTTTACTGGACTTATCAGTATCTATTTGCTCTATTCTTCTGTATTTCTGTAAGCATCTGCCACTGAATACACTGAAAACAGAATACTGGACTAGATAACTCTAATCTGCTGCAATACAGATTGCCGTCTATACATTCTTAATTGCTTTGCAGGGAAAAGGGGGTAGCAACTAGTTTAGTGGTTAGTTGGCATTTCCACCTTTCTACAATGAAGACTGCCAAGTTCTTAGAACAACAAAAGATTTTCCAACAAGACCAAATGTGAAGAAAGTAATTTACAACCCTGTTCCAGTCAGATCCAACCCTCCAGCCAACTTCTTGTTCACTGCCTCAGATTTTGGCCCTTTGCTTTTCAGGCTAAGATCTTTCTCTCTGCTTTCTCAGCTCTCTCAACCAGGATAATTACAACTCTTCAGAAACTCCTGTATAGACAGAAAATGCATAATGCTTCAACATTCAGGGGGCCTCACTGTTGAACTGATAGAAAAAAATAAAGAAGGCTCTTGAAATCTATCATGCAGGCCAGGTAGTTAGCTAGCTAGTCTTTTGCCAACTTATAAAGAACAGAAAATGACCCAAAACCTGCAAAAATGCTGTCCTTGACAGCCATACCCAGGCGAACCTTTACATCTGTAACTCACATTGAGGAGACTCTGGAAAGAATGAATTGTTCTGGAAGAAGCTGGGTAAATTATGTTTTAAATTATTTTTGTGGGAAGGGAGCCCTTTAGTCTATTAACAAATGGCTTGCAAACTGACCCTGTATTCTATTTATGTATTAGCGGAATAGTTTAATGTATTTCAGCTTTTTGTGAGTTGTTCCAAAACAGTCTGTCAATGGTTACATGAGTCATAGGTCATTGTTTCTGAGAGCTGATTGGATGACTACAGTTTTTAATAAAGAGACAAAATGTGAAAAATAGCACCCAGAGAATAAAACACTTAAGAAGGTCTGTGCCAAAAGATTAATCAATTATAGTGAAATGTTTTAGTTTGGAGAGTTAGAGCTTTTTATGCACTCAAAACACATGGGTGATATGACCTGCAAATAACAGTTAGCTGGATTCACCACTTCAGCTTAGACTATTTCATATTCTATAGCCATACCCATCAGATGTGACTTGGGTCAAAACATAAAACATGTTTCTTACAACTTTGCACTTACTCTGATCTGTTAATCACAGACAGTAAATGCATGGCCTTGACTGCAGTTGGTCTGAGCTGTTTTTCCTTTTTGCTTCCCAGATGATGAAGAGAGGCTGCACAGGCAGCTTAAGTTCAAGAAACACAGAGTCCCTGTTACAGAATGGTGCACCTCTAACTGCTGGTGTACGAGTGTTGACAGGGCCTCACTCCTGCCCCAGGCAGCATCTGTTGCCGTGCTGTAGATTTCCGTCTGATGAGCCCCAGAGGTACTTGCACACCACACATCAGGTGATTCAATGCAGGAATCTCCCTCCTGGGGTCTGTGTTATGAAACTAACTCAAACTAAACAGTTCCTTTTGGCCACACCAGGTACAGAACAGCTTCTCAGTAATCCCAGCTCCTTTGCATTACAGTATCCATCTTAGAGTTGTCTGTCCCTTCCCCTTCCTTGCTGGCTTTGGTTCTTCCAAAGTGTGCGGCTTTGAAATATTTTGAGGGTCTCTTTTTTGTCATAGTAGTTTGCTGTAATTGTAGGCAGTGAATCTCCAAGGTCATCTGTAAGCCACACCACAGACTGCCTTCAGGATCATGGCCACCTCAAACACCCACTTGGCAGCCACAACATCCACTGTTTGCCCCCAGGATGCCTATGTGGGCCATGAGCCCACTAGGGGGGTTAGTGGCAGCACTCCCCAAGCCATTCTTCCTGACAGCCCCACTGACCCCACTACTTCAGCTTACGTCCTTAACTGTCCCTGTGACAGGTCTTCTTTTTTTGTTTGTTTTTTTTTGTTTTTTTTTTTTTCTTCGAGGCCTTTAAGATGCTTCCCTTTTAACATTTTTTTCACAATTTTGTGTGTCTAGAAACATTTGGTTTTTAAATTTAAAGTAACTGGATTCTCATGAATCCCTCCCTGGAACTTTTAAGAAAAACACCAAAAATTGCAGTAACGATCACTAACAATCATTCTTGAGAGCAAGCTACACTGCCTTTCAGTAGTACTTAACTCTCACATAAATCATAGCATTCAAATTGATTCTTTGACTCATTATTAGTGATTCCAGAACAAAAATGCACAAATGTTTTTGAAATTTTGGCCAAATACCCTACAGATGGAAGGAAATATCTGTGAGATTGCTTGTACCATAGAGAGGATCCTTGGGGCAGGAAACGGGAAAGATGCTTGTAAGTGCAATTAAAAATGATTAGTTATACTGACTGTCAAATTCATTACTTTATTTAAAACCATATCTAGACTGAATAGGCTTTTTGAAGTGGCTAGCTGTATTTTAGTACCTCTATTTTTAGGAGCTGAATGTGAAATATGGGGAAAGAAAAGTGGTTGGCACTTCCTAAATAAGATTATTTCTGTATAAGAGTAGGAGAAATCATCCTCATTATCCATTCATACCATTCATCTTACACAAATCCTGGGGTTTCACCTGATTTTTACTAGTTGTATGTCATACCATTGGGACAAACCTGCAGATTCAGTTTTTCAGGTATATAAAAAAAAAAAAAAAAAAAAAAAAAAGAGAGAGAGAGAGAGAAAGACTCTCCTGTAATCTCTTAATCTCTTCCCATATCACTTAATCATCTTACAACCACTGTGTAACAGCTGACCTAATTATCCAACTACAGAGACAACCAGCATGTAGCTCAGCTTCTTGACTCCTGTGCAACCAAAAATATAGAGATGGTTTGTTCATTGATTTCAAAATGTTCTTCAGCTCTACAAAGCATGTGCACCAAACAGTTTTTAAGGGTTAAGGAGCCTTTTATTTAGGACCACTGATTCCCTGGTGTCTGAACAAAGGAGCAGGCCACTCAGTCCTTCACACAACTGATATCTAATTAGACACTGGTTGTCCATATATATTTGACAGAGGATTAATTTGCATCTTCATTTTCCCTGAAAACATCTGCTAAGTCAAAGAGCTGAGAGTACAGGCTGACCTGACTTCCTGCTCCCCAGATCATGAGCTATCAGAAGCCAAAAAGCCAAAAGTTCAGAGCACCTTAGCTGAAGGAATCTGTACCTATTCCCTCGGAGCAATTTGTCAGCTGTTTGCATTTGCACTAGAAGACAAGGCAGCTTAAGCTAATGCCAGTAAAGGTGCAGTATCTTGGTGAACACAGAGATGTTCACCAAGATGTTCAGAGATAGTTTGCTTCTGGGAACAGAGAGTGACAGAGCAAAGTGGAGGAGAAATCAGCCACATTTAGTGGGTGGATCAGTGGGTGTATGCTGCCAGGCACAACAGGCATATTTAAGGAGAAGGTCACACAGAAGTTATACTACTTTAAGGACTCCTAGATCTGATATACCACAGTTCAGTGCTCCATGGAATTGACTGTCTGTTCTTGTGAAACGGGCAAAAAGAGTTGTGCCAGCAAAATAGTGCTTCATATCTTTACATGAACTCTGTGTTTAAGCAGAAGAAATGTGTGGTATAGTCTGCCTTTGTAGCAATATTTGTAAATTTTCATGCTGTCTCTTTAAATGCATCTTTCTATTGTACCTTTGTATTCATTTTTATTAAGACCTTTGTTTTATTCTTGAGTCAAGAGATCATATCCCTGGAGGTAGATTGCATAATTGTGAAATCATAGAGACCAGAGAAACAATCACATAAGTACTCCCCAGAGCATAGCCAACATGGAAACCGAAAAAATGTTCTCCAAAGGCTGGTGCCTCCCAGACAGTTATAGCCTCCGATGTTATGTCAGCTTCTGACTTGTACATAAACCATAAGACACATGGCCTCTTTGCATCATTATTTTTCAGCTGCTTTTATTACTCCATCATTGACACTAGTACTTGAAACACAGACTGGAAGTAAAAACTTTCACAGTTGCTGGAGAATAATGAAGGTTGACCTGCCTTTTTCAGGTTCACTTTTTTGTTTTTCAGCATTCGCTAACTGTTCTTCAACCTGTTCAAAACTATCAAAAAGTAAAAACTTATCTGCTATGACCCAGTGATAGGAGGAACAGCTTGACAGGGCCACTGAGTTGGGTAATCTTTTGTTTTCATGTCTTTTCTGTTGTGTGGTTTAGTGTAATAGAAAACATGGGAAATGAGGGGCACTTCTTTCACCTGGCTAAAAAGATGATTATCCCTCACCTAGTCACCTTCCTACCCCTCTGAGAATTTTAGTTAATCTGACATTTTTGATATAGGTAGCAGAAAACAGCTGGGTGACTGCCCAGACATCTTTGTCCTGAGTCTGTTGGTGGTGAATAATTGGGGGTCAGAGAGAAGGCCCAGGTGGTGCAAGTCAGGCCAGGATAGTCATTAGAAGTAAGTGTCTGGGTAAGAGGAGGCTCCTGATCCCAGATCCTGCAGGATCAGCGCAGGCTGAGACCTTGCTGGCCTCCGTCACTGCCATACCTTGTGCTGGGGTGGGACGTGAGGGCTGGCCAGCATAATGTTGGCAGCCGTCTCGGTAGGCAGCACATCATGACAGCCTGTCGCTCTGCTTCACGAGATGTCATCTGGCTGCTGTGCAAGGATCCCTGAGACATAACCACCATCCTCCCTGCAGCAGAACAACTTTTCAAAAACAAAACAAAACAAAAGTGCTTTGCATCTTTTTTTTTTTTTTTTTTTTTTTTTTTTTTTTTTTTTTTTGATAGGCTGTTTTTTAATAATTCTGCATGGCATTATTTATTTATTTATTTATTTTTCTCAGCTTCAGACTGGAATTGTGCTTTTAGTGGATGTCTCTCTATGCTTCTAGTGGCCTTTGGCCATGTACTCCATAGTCAGAGTTGTAATAATGGCTATAAATACTTTTACAAACAGAGAATAATTTGGCTTCGCGTGCCAGAAGACAGAGCCTGCCCCGGAGGTACCTTTGCTGAGGTGAAAAACCCTGTTCCCTCCCCAGCCCTCACTGATCAATTTCAAAACCTTCCCAAACATGAGAGGGGCAGCTCTTTGATACTTTACATCTATTTGCTACAGCTATCCGTCTTGTGAAAAAGTAAACACAAGAAGATGTCAAGATGTCCTGCTTTCTCTGGTTAGCATTATTCACAGTAGATACAGTGTTTTTGTGAGGGGATGAAAAGACTTTAAAGCAAAAGGTAAAGTCTAATTGAAGAGGGTTTGAGAGCTATGTAGATATATATCAGTTTAAAGCTTTTGATATAACTTCATGATGTCAGCTTGGGTTAAACCTTTAAGATTGAGAATGGATATAATAGGGATAGTCCATCACGGGGAATGGGGTTTCCAGAGATCTGTAAGGTTAATCTAAATTATCCCGGAGATTAGCCCTGAGACAGTGAATGGTTCCACAAACATCACTGCTGCTGTCCTGAGCAGTGATATGATATGTTCAGACTTTTGTTAACGTTTTCAAGGAGGCTAATCCTGTGAACCTCGGTGATGAGAAGACATGATTTTATAGGTGAGGCTGTCACTCTCCCTCTCGGTGAGTTATGGGGCTGGGCTGGCAGGGGAACAGGAGCATACAAGTTACAGGTCAAACTCTTCAAAGTCTGTCAGCTCAAGAAAATCCACTACGCAAATTTAAAGCTCTTCACCCTGAAGCGTCAAGCAATTTATTTTGTTTTAGAAGAGAAATAAGCTATGACCTTGTTACTTACATTTCTAGCTTCTATCTTTGACTTATTATAGTCATCCTTCAAGCACTTTGTGAGATGTATGCAGCACTTTTTGTCATGGTAAAGCTCACAGAAAGCTTTTCAGTACTCTGCAAGTCCAAAAGAAAGATGCTAAAATACTTGTTCTTTGACATCAGAAATGGCAGTTTTGCTGTCTGCAGAGATTTGCTATACAGGTCGAATTCAAGGAGGTTTTTTTAAAATTAGTTCTCTCATACTTTATTTCCCACATTGAATATATGTACCTGAAAAATGACTGAGCATCATGACTACTAGTAACACCTATGTAATATCATTGTCCCCCCTGCACACACAAAGACAGTTTTATACACTTACCTAATAGATGCAATTTTGCCTGTTCTATATAAACATTGATTTTTCACATTTCGGCCCTAACTCATTACATAAATTATGTGAGGAAAAGCTTCATATACTTCACTTTCCAGTTGTGCAAATATTTGTTTCAGCATGATTTTAAGGGAACTCGGTGGATTCTCATTGTTAGAAAGCAAATTTACATACAGCTGGCGACACAAATAAGCTTATAATAACTTAGGATAACTCAAAATATTTGGGAGGTGAAATGGCAAGTGAAATGTAAAATGGTACAGTGGATTCAGTTCAATTTTAAGTGAATATTCAAATAATACCAGATCATTAGTTAATTTTTAAAATATCATTTTGTTGATTATGAGCACTACCTCAGAAAATTAACGTAGTGTGAGAATTCAAATAAATATAATGTGTAGTTATGGAAGCATCCTACAGACAAGGATCAGTGTAGATGCTATGATTATTTTTACTTAATTGCATTTTTAAAGAAGTGGAAGAGGGATAAATGATGCATTAAAAATTCAGGAAATATTAAATATAAGAAAATGAACCCCTCTGAGGTCAGTGGATTTTTTATTTCAAATGCCTAGAACTATAGAAAACTAGAGGCACTCATGATAAAAGTAGTTTTCTGTTAATGAGTCTCATCAAACTTTCTTGTGCAAAATGAAAATGATATGCAAATCAAACAGTAGGAAACTCTGTTTCTTAGTGAGGCATCTATGGAAATGTGCTGTCTCAACATTGCCCTTCTGAAGTAATTTTTCATGTAAGAACTTTCTACTCTAGTGATACTCTGAGTGTAAGAAGTGAGGAGACATCATAGCCACACAGGCACACTTGCATCTGTGCCCTCATTACATCAAACGTTAACTGTTAGCTGTGGTGCTGGAATTTTTGAAATGGGCATGCTTCATTCCTATTTTCTGTTCAGAACTGAAATTGGTAAATACCAAAAAAAAAAAAAAAAAAAAAAAAAAAAAAAAAGGCAGTTTGTCACATTTCCAGCTCAGTTTTAAATGCGGACAGGTTGGATAAGTTTCAAGTAAACACCCAAACAGTTCAAAGCAGCAAGAGGTAGATCCAAACCAAACTAAAGATTCTAGCTCCTGCATTTCACAGACGGTTGGATCCAGATCCAAAATTCTTTGTGGGCCCCATATTTACAAAAGGGTGAATCAAAAACATACCCAAATCACCTTTGTTTTCTTTTTCCTCTTTGAGCAATGAAAGTGTTTGGATCTGAAACCAAGTTTGAACACTGCTTCTCATGCCATTCTTCTGTTTTGGTGGTTGTTCAGATTCAGCCTGAACACACATCTTTTGAGGTTTGTCCAGAAAAAAAAAAAAAAAAAAAAAAGAAGAAAAAAAAAAAGATTTGAACAAATACTTCTGACTTGGCTATGATCTCATGAGACAGCATAATTGTGTCTGCTCTGAATGCCAAAATTTTTCAGATGGCAATATGAGCTACTGTATTTTTATCAGTGAATACAGTGGCAGTGAGAGGCTCTTAGGCTTAGTTTTCCAAAAGTACCCAGAAATTTGGGGTGCTTGGTTTGAGACACCACATGCTTCATTTTCAGAAGAAGCTGAATACCTGTAGTCTGAAAATTGGGATACCTCAGAATTATTATTATCATTAATAATAAATAATAATAATAAATTTTAAAGTGTAAAAGATTTTTTTTCCAGAAATATTAAATTCGCTGAATTTCATATTTCATGTTTATGAAATATGAAATTCGCTGAACCAGGCATTATTTCTGTAAAAATATTGTTACATAAAATATTTTTTCTGTAAAAAATATATATTTATATATATATATATATTTTATTTTTTTTCAATTTTGTGCAGTGAACTTTTTGTAAGTGATGTCTGTACATTCCACAAAAGAAAAAAAATGCTGCATCAACTTTGTGAGCTCTGGTCTTAGATGCGAAAAGCTGAAAAAAGCACAAAATCCGTTCTTAAAAGTAATAATATTAATAGTAATAAATAATGCTTTAAGGTAGATAGATGCACGGGTTCGCTCGTTCTGCCCGCCGGGGGCTCGGTGCCCCGCTCGGCTCCGGTTCCGTGTAGGGGCATCGCCACCTGCCGGCGGAACCCGCCGTGCTTGTAGAGGTTGTAAAGGGCCCCCCCGCAGCTTTTCCGAGTCGCTGCACGGATTTGGGGAGGCCGAAGGGCAGGCAGCTCCTGCGTCGCTGCGGCAGAGCTGAATGGCAGACTGGCTGGTAAAAGCCCCAAGGTTTTTGCTGAGACAGCTCTTTGGACGGACTCCTGTTATCAGGGGGGATCTGCAAAGTTGGGGCTTTCACATAGCCGTGTGGCTTAGTTATAGCTGCGTGTTGGCTCAGAGTATAAATAATGTGAACAGGGCAGATGGGGTAAACTGAGGGTGGCAAAGTATTGAGCAAGCTCTATCACTTGCATCAGCAGAGAATTTAAGATATCGCTAGTTTACGAACTGAGGCTCTGATTGACTGCTAGGGGTGAAATTACAGAGTGAAATCAGAAAATAAGGTAAATACCTACTTTTATATACTTTTGTCATTTATAGTCTTTGTATAAAGTACTGAGTACTCTGTATAAAGTACATCTTTAATGTTGGTCAATTTACAGTTTACATTTTTGTTATTTTATTTTCCCTTGTTAAAATGTCTTTTCAGTACTCCCAGCAGCTTTGCAGTCCTTGCAAAAATACACAAAAAAAAAAAATAATAAAAAAAAAGTGGTTAGCATCCAAAAAATGAACAAAGCCTAAAAACTTCCCCTATTTTTCTATCATTCTTCTCCTCCAAAAGAAAATGCTCAGAGACAGAGACTTTCCTCCACTTGAACTGATGATCAACTGACATGGATTTCAACATAGAAGAAATCAGGACATACTGAGGATAGATGATACCTAGTGGTGTTTAGAACTTACAATCCCCATAGATTAATTGGAAAACAGTGCTGGGTCTTGACCACATGTTTATCTGCAGTGGAGTCATGGATGTTTTAGTGGATTGGATCCTTTGGCAGGAGGGAAATGTAATTTTCTTCAAGAGATATTCATTTTAAGTGTGGAAACAAACTTAATGCAAGGCCTGACTCATTCTTTGATGTTACATGTAAGTATGTTGTGAATCTCATCAAATGCAAAAAGCTAACAGAGAATTGAGCATTTTTTAGCTGTAAACCATCACAGCCTTCCTTGGGAATGCCTATCTGCAAGTAAAGCTCTTCAGAAGAAAAAAAAATGAATCTAGGATATGCTTTTTCAATGATTTTTACCCTTCCCTTCTGCTTTTGTCATCTGTAATTATTTGCACTGGTTATAAACAGATATCACTGCCTGTCCATGAATGACCCCCTTTTGAGGTAATACTTTTGCGTGTCCCTTGCAGCACTGGAGAACTGCAGTGTCGTATACAAAATCAATTGTGAGCAGATAGCATGGTTTAAAAAAAAAAAAAAAAGTAGTTCATTGGGATGGGGCTTAAATGTGACCTGGATGTGTCAATGAAATCTAGAATTGTGGTGTCTGTGTTGTCTCCAGTTAATTCAGTGACATTTGTATTTTTTACTTTAGAGGATGTAACATGGCAATTTTCTCTTCTCTTCTCTTCTCTTCTCTTCTCTTCTCTTCTCTTCTCTTCTCTTCTCTTCTCTTCTCTTCTCTTCTCTGCAAGTCAGGTATTGCTGATATTGGACTTTCAGTCTATTTGGAATAACTGAGGTAAGGCTTAAAGAGTGATCAATATTTTTTACTATCAGACTGGTTAATACAACTGGCAATTAAAAAAAAAAAAAAAAAAAAAAAAAAAAAAAAAAAAAACCTTCAGGCACATAAGCCCTGAGATAAGAAAAGGATTTGGGGACCTAAGAGTGTCTCATTTTTTTCTTTTCTTCCTAATATGAAGAGGTGTACCAAGTCATTGCTTCTTTGCATTCCTGGCCTCACTTATATCCTTAGGCCATCAGGCTATGGGCTAAGCACAGGCCAATGTGCTTACTGATCAGTGCTTGGAGGGTAACACTGCTGGGTGACCAGGCTTTCCTTTTGTTCCTCTCCTGGCAAATAGCTTTGGGATACAAATCATAGAAAAATTTAGCAGCAAAGTAATGGAGCAGGAAGCTGATATTCGACATGTTTGGCAGGGGAGGGATATTTTCCAGGCATCTTTCATCCTTTCTTCCTCACTGCACTGCTTGTCTTCACCAGTAGTTTTCCCTATTCCCTTGGACTCCTTCCAGCCCCTTTAAGCCACCACCACTGTTAAAGAGCCAAAGCCCTTTTCTGGGTGGCAGCACTAGCAGTGACAGCAGATGAAGTGTCTGGGATATACTTATTCCTACTTGGCATGTTCATCTTACCTCCCTGTCACTGACTCTGCTGGACAACCTCAGAAGCTGGTGTAAGGCTGCAGCCAGAATTGTCCTCAATCCACTCATTTCTGGCATAATTCCCACTTCATCTCCCCAACCCCATTCGTGGCATAGGTCACTGCTGAGTGCAGAGTGCCCTCCGAGCCGCGGTCATTAAGCCAGGGTCATGCTGCATGCTTCAAGTGTAAGGTTAGGAAGATGCATAATGTTTTGTAAGATGGGAACCTAGGAAGGAATTTCAAAGAAGTGAATGCAGGCAAGTGACCAGGAATTACTATCCTAGATATGTTACAGCTTGAAAACAAAGAAGCCTGAAAAATAACCAGTGACATGCTGAATGCAGTTTTTAAATGACCAGGATGGTGTAAGTCCTCACTGCTAATACCCTCCTTCCACCTCTGTTTCCCCAGACACACACACATGCACACGTATACATGCACACATAAATATCTACATTTATAATCCCATTTGATTTACTATTATGTCTTTTGGGAAGGATCTTCCCCCAAAAGGCTCAAGATCTGATACTCTGCATTTGTTGAGAGTAGACAAGCTCCAAAACAATCTGCTACATGAGTGAGTCACATTGCCCTAGAATAAAGTTATGAACTCGATACCCTATCCAGAAATGAGACCACAGTGAAATGAGGTGATGCGCTGTTTATGTGAAAGAATATTTGTACTAGATACCTGTTGTTTTTTTTTCACTTTATAATCAGTCTTAATAGATCATTATCAGGCTAAAGTAAACCTCTTAAATGCTCAATTTGCGTGCGTGTAAATGAAGCTACGCAGAAAGGCCTCAGGATAGAATGAAGTTTATGAGATTGTAAGCGAGCTCTATTTATAAAACTGTTTGGAAATGAAACAAAGAGTTGTTCATGGCTCGCTATATACACACCATCATCTCTAACAAGCAGCCTGGGACACTGTACATTTGGGATTTCCTAGTTCAGAAGGATGGAAATACACAGACCAGGGTTTCAATACAAACAGTGATTTTCTGGCAAGTAGTCTGATTTTAAAATATACTGGAAAAGAATAGGTGGGAAGGGTAAAGAATAGTGCATTTGGTTCAGTTTGTGTCAGGAAGCAAATGTTAGTGAGAAAATCCATGTTGTGTTTTAACAGATCTGTGTATGTATTTTTTAGGCTGCAGTGTCTGATGGATATTGGAGATTACTGGGAGTGTTTTGCAGTTTCTTTCAGATTTCCAGGCCTGACTCCACTGTAGTTACCAAGCACTAAGTAAAATACTGTATATTTAGCCCTCGATCTTCATGAGATCACAGAATCATTTAGGTTGGAGAAGACCTCCATGAAGATCACCATGTCTAACCATAAACCTAGAACTGCCAAGTCTACCACTAAACCATCAAACCCAAAGCATCATATATCTTTTGAATGCCTCCAGCAACAGTGACTCAACTCCTTTCCTGGGCAGCCTGTTCCAATTCCTTACAACCCTTTCAGTGAAGAATTTTTTTCTAATATCTAACCTAAACCTCCCTTGTAGCATTGTAGGTTCTTGTGCCCCAAGCACTTAACCTTGTTGAACCTCAAACTGTTGGCCTTTGCCCAGGCAGCCAGCCTATCCTGAACCCTCTGCAGAGCCCTCCTGCCCTTAAGCAGATCAATGCTCCAGCCCAACTTGGTGTCCTCTGCAAACTTACTGAAGGGTGCAATTAAACCCCTTGTCCAGGTAATTGGTAATGATATTTATGTTCTTGTGTACATGCATAAATTTGTTGATAGAGAATTTCTGTCAGAAATTAACATTCAGAGGATCCGAACAATGTTTTTTTGTAGAATACCAGTAGCTGTGCATTATAGTCACTGTTTCTTTCATTTTGTTCATATGGAGTGGATCGTGTAATATTTAAAAGAAGGTAATTGGGCTAATTTTTTATTTGTGGTCTTGAGGAGTAATGTGCAAGTCTTTCTGGTCATTAATCTGCCTTTTTAATACCCATTCTTTCAGCCCTGGGATTTTTTTTGCCTGGTTTCATATTTTATAAGCTGAGCACCACCACAGTGCCTCTGTGACAGCAGGATCTGATAAGGAAAATTATCAAACTAAGACATACTGGTGACACAGTTATTTTATAGTCTTTATAGTTTGCACCTGTTGAACTGTTGACAAAAATTCAGTTAAGATTCAAATTAGAAAAAAAAAAAAATGTGCCACAAATGTAGCTTGGTTGGGCTGGGGCTAAGGGGTTAGGAACAAAGAAGACTGGTATTTAACCTTTAGAAATTGTATTCTAGCTTACATAAAACATCCTTTAGCCTCCCGTTTAACTTTTATAGATCTGTCTTTATTAGTAGGCATGCTCTTTGGAAAAATCCTCAGGAAGTGCTCCTGCTGGGTCTCCCCAGCTGCCCCAAGGTACCAATCCCCTCAGCTGCATGCAAGGAGTGAAGCACAACCTCACTTCCCCAAAATTACTGTCCCACATCATGGTTATTCAGAAACTGCCCAGGATGTCAAAAGGTGTTGGACTAGGACAACGAGATCTGGAGTCAAATCTCTCTCATCTGCGGATGCAGTGGCACAAAGGGAAAAGCAGCAAGAATGTCCTCACTGCTTCTTTGCAAATGGTCTGATATGTTGTGTTCTATACAGCAATACAAACTGAACACAAAACTAGAAGCTTGTTGCACGACAAATGAAGCTTGCTATACATTTATATCCTAAAAATAATGGCTTTTTCACTTTGGCAAAAAGAATGCACTTTTATTATAAGCTGAGTAATTATTTCTTTTTAAACATTGAGAACTTTTCATCTGAGTTGATAAGTTGCACCTCATAACTGCAAAAAAATGCAGTTCCTGTCTTAAGAAATTTGTGTGTGTGTGTGTGTGTGTGGTGTGTGTTGTTTTTTTTTGCCTCTCATTAGCTGGCATGTTGCACCATGCAAACTTTTTGAGCAAACTTTTAATTAGGTAAATAGAGCATTAGTATTAGAGCAAGAAGGGTTGGTCAAGCAATCATGACTCAAGACAATCTCTGAGACACTTTGACTAGAAAGGAAATACAGCTCTGTGTGGGTGAATGAAAAATGAGACCTTTTATATGCATTATTATTTATTGTTCTACTTGAAGTTTGGATAACAATTGTAAACCGCAAGTGTGCATGTATGTGCATGGACTTATAATAAATAGTTAATGAAATCTGGAGCACAAATCTGGATACAAATGCCTCTGCTGATCTCCTTCTATATATGTATATATATATAATGGACCCAGCCAAAACACAATCCCCAGGTTTTCCAGACCTGGATCTAAATCCAAATGTCGTGGCTCATGCCCACCCCTACTTCTTTTCAAGGAACTCATTCATCAGTGGTGTGGACATTTCCCTGGACTTCATTTTAGCTGCCAGAGATTTTTTGGCATTTTATAATAAGACTAATTGCAGTGCATGTGAGCCCCAAGGAATAAAGACTCTTCTCTGCTTTAAAATTAGTAGCTGTGACTGCCAAAGTGACATGCAGAAATATTCTGGAGGGCAGATAGAAAACTCGATGAGAGTTTCCAAGGCCACACAACAGGGTGCTGACTTTTTCAACTCAACAAATATAGTTTTTCAAAATACTTGCCTTCCTTTTATTCCTATGGGGCACTGCAACTAAAAGAAGTAGAGCTAGCAATTTTTGGACTTAACCACTTAATTTCCCCTCTGATGAGCTTTCATCTCACTCTTACTGCAAAAGCTATTCTCTTCCTGGCTGTTTTGAATATTAGTTCCTTGGCTAATAAAATTTTACAAGTGATTTTGAAAACAAACAATACTATATTATCCTTTTTTTTTTTAACACTTGAAATAAATATTCCATCAAAGAGACTTTTATGTTTCACAGTGGCAGTTCTCAAATGACCATCATGGTATCATGTTCAAAACAGGGCACGGTCCATTTTTACAGTAGATTTACTCAATCACAGTTACTAATCGGATTAGTACTGCTTTTATGTCTGACAAATTTTTAAAAGTTGGGGGTCATTAAAGCACTTGCATATAAAGAGCTTGTGGTGCTGCATTGTGTTTTTCTAGTTAACCATTTCTGCTTTGAAACAAATCAGACAAACTTTTCTTATTTATTTTCAAAGCATATTGAAGCTAAGTTGTTCTTACAGGTTTCAGTGCCACCAAGCATTTATATCCATCACAACTGAGCAAAGTGTATGCTCATATATGCAGTTAAGAAAGAATATCCACTTAAACAGTAGGAGAAGGCTGAGTACTAGGGAAGGACTCATACATGCTACTACCCAAAGGGAAAATATTTCCTCACACCTTGATCTTCCTCCTTGATCATATGCAAGACCAAACCCTTACCATATGAGTCACAGATTTCAATATTATTCTTTCACAATTGATCAAGTTGTTCAAAATTCTAATAAAAACATTACAGTTAGAATTGGCAATCATGACACTGCCAGTGATTTTGTTAAGAACTTAAGAGGAAAATACTTACACCTCCAGAGAGAGAATTGGCCACCAAAAGGATAAGTTTTTCTCAGGAGGCTGAACTCTAAGAAAGTCAGGGGGTTATTCCATATCTTTTGCACGTATAATGCAGGCCTTCTTTGGATGCTAACTGTGTATCTCCTTCTACTTTGGCTGTTCTCAGAAATTCCACAGGAAAAAAAGAAACATTTTAGTCATAAGACTGTAGGAGGGTACAATGTACTCTAGCAGAAAGTTGGTTTAAGGCTCAAGCAGAATCAATCCTGTCTGAAAGAAAAAGCAGACAAAGCAGATAAAAAAGGGTAGAAAATGAAATCTAATCTTTTATTTCTACTGGAAATTCCCCCTGGATTAGGGGGAAGAAAGCAGAGGGCGTGAGATAACCATTAAATAACTATTGCAACATTAAAACTGTAGGAGTGGTTCTGAATGGCTTATTGCTGAACAGGCAGAAATAGGATGTTTGTAAAAGATCTAGAAAATATTCCAGGTGTCATACAACACCCAAAACAACTAACAGGATCTGCTTTTTTTGAAAGTCAACTCCATTTTAGTATTAAAAGACTGTTACCAAAAGGATGTCTTGCTAAAATCACCATAGATGCTGATACCTGCAAATGGTTCCACTGCTGCCTCCCCCATATGCATGTGAAAAAGTAACTTTCATACAGCTGTTATGCTATATGCTAGAAAGCCTTTACTTGTTTTAGTTTAAGTCTGGAGTGTATGAGCAAAGTTTAGATTTCTTAATGGATAAAGAAAAAATAGTATTTTTTTAACATGAATCAAGTATACCCATAGATTTTTAACAGAAATGAATGTACTAGAATATAAAATAGCTAAATATATGTATATATACAGTCTATTTTTGTACGTGCCCTCCATAAATACTAACATTACAAGAAAGTGAATGGGTTAGTATCTGCCAAGCAAAAGCAGGAAATGATCAAATTAAATTTACACAGTGAAGCTTAGATTTTGTCTCCTGTGTATGTGCATTGCTGTGAGATCTGTGACATTGATATATGTCATTTTTCCAAGCAATAAAGTTCAGTACCATATATCTACTACAGAGTAGGACTCTGTTCAACAGGGTCTTGCTGTCTGTGTGTCAACTCCCTCTTTTGGGAGAGAAAAACGAAATAGCAAAGCTCTGTTGATCTCTACAGTAACAACAGTATGGGAATATAAATCTATCTAGCTGTTCGTTAACAGAGCTAAGAGCTAGTCTGAGATAGAGGTTGTTAATGCAAGTCTTTCTCTTTTTGTGTTCAGGGAGGAGTTTTGTCTCTTAGTGGAAAGCAGGAGAGGAGTTTTACCTTTGTTCTACCCAAAATCATTAGCTTCTCAAGAGCCTCAGAGATTAACATCCCCTGATAAACCCTGCACTGAGACTGTGCAACTATTATTAATTCCTCAGCACCTCACAAATTAGCACAAATAAACTATTCAGAGCAACACACTGACAGAGTTAAACAACTTATTATTAATACGCCCATTATATTAATATGTCTATTAACATAAGGCTGTTACTGTGAAAAAACAGTTGACAGAATAATATTTATGATATGAATAAACCTAAGAAAGTATTCTAGTGACATTAAGACTCAATAAATTTTTGGCATTCCTCAGTGGTAATGACTGAATCAACATACTGTGACTAGAAGAACAAACTGACTCAAATGAGTAGTCCATAATCTGGGGCATGTTGAGAAACACTAGTAGAACTACTGAAGATTTAGAAACTCTTACACAGGGGCATGAAGAGTAAGTTCCAAACAGAAAGCCACCAAAATTATAGTTTTCTGTAAGCCAGGCCATCTTAAATTTCCAGAGTTATCAATGAATAGTGAATACAGTCAATAAAGCGAAATGAGAAATTCAGTTTATCCTAAGCTAAACAACTAAAAGAGGCATTCACTTTCCTAAAGAGAGGTATCTAGGGCCATTTGAGATGCTCTAGGTTACCCACAACAGAACCACATGAGGCTGGGCACAAAATCTATTCCCTTCAAGAACAGGTAGTTGCCAGAAGAAATATCCTGGGGCATCAAGAAAGTCACTAGATGTATGTGATTAGGCAGCTGAATCCCATCTGTACTGGATAGTCAGCTGAAAATCTTCCTAATGACAGACAGCTAATGCACATATATATTCACTCCTAAATTTAGGTAGACACCTAAATTGCACATGTTGTGTCAGTTCCATAGTCCCTAGCTACGAGACAGATGAGCGTGTGGAACACTGAGAGCAGAGCACAGGATAGTTTTGGGAGCAGTTCCTTGCTGAAAACTATACAGTGATGGCTCTCTGAGAAGAAAAATATTAAAAATGCTGACATACTAGTAATGGCATTTCATGTGTTCTCTTGGCATGTGACTAGACCTGTTGTCACAGAATGTTTATTCTTCTCAAAGGAAAAAGAAATAAATAAAAATAAATAAATAAATAAATAAAAACAGATGCCCAAGGCTTTGACAAGAAGACGCTAATAGTACATGTATTTATTCGTTTCCACAAATAGATATAGTAAAACTTTTGCCAATAAGTTAGTCAAACAATCTGGGGAGAAAGAACTATCATAGGGAGGCCCCAGCTCCAGGTTCATTTGCTAGGCTTTCTTTAATGTGGACCATCAAGCCCTACAGTAGCACAACATTTCTGCCATCGGCAGGTCAGGAGGAAAGGCGTATTTCATGCTCACGTTGCTGACCCAGACCTCTGGCCAAAAGGGAGTGATATTGATGTGCTCTGGAGCAGGCTTATCTGACTCTTAATCAGAGAGCCATTAGCCTGACACAAGGGTCAAAGTAGAGAGTATAAAATGCACTGATATAAGAGGATAGAGAGTCTGTGGCACTTCCTCTAATTATTTTTATTACCGTGTTGGACTTCAAAACGGCAGCTTAGGAAAAGAAACGGCAAGGTAAAACCCTGACCTCACTGAGAGCAATGGGAATTTTATTATTGACCTCACTGTGACAAAACCTGATTTTTCCCTAAGTTTAAAGAGTAGGTGTTTGTTTTGAGAATATTAGTTTTGCAAGATAGACAGAAATTTCAGTGAGACTGAGAAACCTCCCAGTGATCTTCAATGCAAACCAGAGACTGTCAAATCCAAAAACTTGGTTTCTCTCTTTCCTGCTGGATATGATTCACTAGTATCTGTCAGGGCCCTGATTGCACTAATTGGCTTTAATTTCCCAGGCCAGCCTCACCTGGAACCTGGAACCTGCCCATGGGCTCGGGAGCCCCACTTAAGTTTGGCCCTGAGTAACCATAGGTTCCTTCCTGGGTTATTGAGTGGTTTTCCTGGATACATAGTGGGCCTGTGTTGTAGGTAGCTTTCTTTCCATCTTCTGGCTAGGCATCAGACCTATGCTGTAGTCCTGTTTGTGGTCCTTCATCCAGTGTTCCTGAATGGTGTCCCTAGCTGGACTATGAACCTAAATCATTACTTTGTGTGTTTTTTTCTGAAACTGTAATTTGACAGTTTGTGATCATTGTCACCAACACAACCCCGTTCAGGCACTGTATGACTGTACCCCAGTTGAAAGGTTCACTCTCTGCTCCTGGAGAGTCTTTGCTTGTAGGGCACCTCTGTTCCTGTTGCTCTCTGGCAATGTTCCTCTCCAAAATGAAGCACCCAATGGAAGGTGATGCTACTGAAAGTGGAAACCCCATGCTAGTAAGAAATCCCCTATTCATGAAGGAAAATATGTTAAAGAAAAATATTGTTCAAGTCTTTCTATTTCTGCTTTGTTAATGTTTTATTAAACTGTATTATTGATAGGGCCAGTGGCATCTTCTATTACTTCAGAGAGAAAATTAAAACTGAAGACTTTTAACATACTTTCGCTAGACTAGTGATAACTTTCTATATATAGGGTATTGGAATTAACTGTTATCTGAAAGCCTTTGGTGACAACAAATTCATTTTACAAATTGAGTCATATTGCTGGCCACTTTTCTTACTTAGATCAATAAGCTTTGCTTGTGCTGCTTACCTCATTTTTAACAACAAAGCAATTATGCCTCAGAAAATAGAGAGGTTTTGGGAAAACAAATAAACTTTACAGGAAACAGCTGCATCAGCAGGCAGACATGCTCCTTGCCAGTGTTATTTGTTATGCTTTACCATTCAAAGAAGTTCAAAAATAAGTGTGCATGGAGGGATGAAAGTGTATAGCAGAAAACTGATAATTGGCTATGGAGGTTCTTCACTATTCCTGTAGGCTAACAATGACAAATTAGGTCAGTAGACTCCAATCTATTTCAACACTGCTGCTTTTTAAATTAGTTGACTTAGTGAGTGACTCCACTATTCCATGGAGTATATCTGCCTTTAGAGGCTTGTACATTCTTCCTGAGTTTGTTGTAGTCTACATCTGCCTAACTTTCTTGTATGCACGTGTCAGTGCTCTGAAGACATTCACATGTATAAATCCATAAAAGTATGTTCTTCAAGTCTATGAAAGCTTTTCAGGTAGGGTTCCACTGAAGGTGGGCTACTATTTCATCATTGTCAGCCCATAGTTCCCAGGGCTTCTCTTATTTCCTTTATATACACCAGAGCAATATTTAATTTATTAATTACAGTCTATTTTGCCCAGCTCTTCTAAGCAGCCTTAGAAAATGCATAACCAGGATTCGGATAAACATCCCCAGATTCTGGCTTATATTCAATGTAAATATGAGAGGGAGCCTAGTTCAAAGGAGAGATCAAATACAGAATTCCTGGGTTACCTGCCAGGAATGTTCATGATGTTAGGGATGAAAGAGGTGGTTGGGCAGTTTAAGGAGCTCCTGAAAAGCACATCACAAGGATGGCAACTTGATCCCAACGTAAGTTTGAACCACCCATTGCCATGAATGCATCACAGTTATGAATGACAGGCAAGAGCATGAGCAGTGTGTGTGTGCTACACATGTGTTTGTGTGTATTCAGACCGGAGAAGAGAAGGCTCTGGGGAGACTTTACAGTGGCCTTCCAGCACATAAAGAGGGCCTACAGGAAAACTGGACTCTGTGTCAGGACACGTAGTGATATGACAAGGAGTAATGGCTTTAAACTAAAAGAAGGCAGATTTAGATTAGATATCAGGAAGAAATTCTTTGCTCAGAGGGTGGAGAGGCACTGGCACAGGCTGCCCAGAGAAACTGTGGATGCCCCAGCCCTGGAGGTGTTCAAGGCCAGGCTGGATGGGGCTTTGGACAACTTTGTCTGGTGGGAGGTGTGCCTGCCCTTGGCAGGGAGGTTAGAATGATATGATCTTTATAGTTCCTTCCAATCCAAACAAGGTTTTAAAACAACTATTGTTACAGAGCACACTATAGAAAAATGAAGACTTAGTTTTCATGAAGGGAGGAAGAGGCACCACTTATATCATTCCTCCACTCACCATCACTACAGCCACTTTTGATCAAGGCATTCCATGAGGTGAAACTACATATGTAACAAATGACAACAATGGCCTGTTTTCTAGGGAGGGCAAGAGTTGCCATTGCTGCTTCTCTGCTGATTTGATTAATTTCTGTTTCCCGAATATGATACCATGAAAGTTAGATTCAGTAGTGTCAGTTCATTATTTGGAACAGAAGTATTCAAGCCATTGTATTTTTTCTCTTGGGGGGAAGGGGGGAAAAATCCCATTTGATTGGTTCTTTGTTTTTTTTTTTTTTTTTGGGCTTTTTTTTTTTTTTTTTTTAACACTGACTTAAAGCTGCTAGTGTGCTTGTAAGAATCTATTCTTATTAATATTTTAAAATAGTTATTAACAAATTAGAACTTCTTGCTTAAGATATAGATTTCTGAATATGCAGTTTTCTGCCACAGTGCAACACAACATATCAAAGTCTGGACTATAAATTCCAATAGCTACCTTAAATGAAAAAAACAGTGGCAGTGCTCAGTCTCCAGGTCCTGTTCTACTATACCCTACACTTGTATAGTACTGCAAGTAAGGGCATCTTATACTGGAGAGGAAATGGGACGAGTTCCTGACAAAACCATCTATATGTAATAATCCCTTAAAGAATTCCTTTTCTGTAGCTTTTGCCCAGTGGCTGAGTAAACTTGTACAATCTTTTTAACATCCACTGTATCTTATGGCAAGACGTTTCACAGAATAGAAAAGTCTCTCCTTTTGTTTGGAAAATGGCACATCTGTTTTATTTAATGTCTTCATGTTCTCCTATCATAAGAGATAGGCAAATAGGGAGTGGTTATTTGTTTTTCCATGTCAGAAGCAATTTTATAGACCTATAGTATATTATCTTTCAGTTCACCCTAGTCAGAAGTTTTGATACAGTCTGTTCTTTTGTGTGAACGTTGTAATATATCTTTGGCTGTGCTCATCTCCCTGTAGGTATATTTTGCAATCATACTGTATTTTTCTGAGATGAGAAATAAGAACAGCACACAGTATTTGAGGTCAGGACACTGTAGAGATGTAGAATCACATAATATTCGTGCAAAAACAGTCCCTTCACAAAAAGATTGAGAAATAAAATGTTATGCCAGTTTCAAGTTCAAGTGCAGTTCTTCTGGTTTAAAGGGAGGCCAGACCTACAGTTCATCTACCAAGGCAGGGGGTTTACTTGGTAACACAGTAATCTTAAACAACCATCACTTAAATGATTATTCTGTTCAAACAACTGATCTGTGCTTGATCATACCAAAGCCAAGCCTTGGGTAATAGAGGACTAAAAAATCTCCTCTAATAATCCAGAGATGCTTATGTAGCCCTAGAATAATTCTAATTTTTCAGGTAAATCAATATCCTTCAACCTTTACTGTATTGAACCTTTACTGCTTAGCTAAGGGTGTGTTCAAGCCCCATGAGTCAAGTACCTCACTAGAACTTTGCTGCCTTCTTGTTTGTGGCAGTGAAATTCTCATCTGGGGTAACAAGCTATTTAACCACAGAATCAAGACAAAATAATCTAACAATTCCTTATTTCACACTAACTGACATAAGTAATACTGATGCTACTTGCCAGATAGAAACTCTTCTACTAGTTTTTAACATTCACATTCATGCTGCCTGATGTTTTTTTCACACTAAAGTTAATTAAATGAATAGTCTGACTTGATAAAACTGGGTGGGTTGAAAACTTGCCATTACTTGTGCTGTAAACTTTTGTGAATAAAAAGAGAAACTCTACCCCTGGCATTGTCAGACTCCTATCTTTGTGCACCAGAAAAATATATATATATATCTATATATATATATCTATATATAGAGAGAGATATATATACATATATATCCCTGACAGTTAGAGGGGGAGTAAGGAATAGAATCATGATCCAAAATGTTACTTTAAAAGTCTGTGAAAATTTCATCCCTTTTACTGCATTCCTTTCTTCAATAATCACTGAGTCAGCTAAGTCTCCAAAATGGAGAATACTTTCTTCACAGACTGAACTTCTGACATTATTACCATGAAAGGAAATCATTACACCATGCCCCAACACCTGTTTGAAAGATTGCAAAGTCTTTTTGGTAATTCTGCTAAGATGTGTTTCTAATGGAAACAGTTTTCCAAATGAAAATAGTGTCTAGATAAAGACAGTGAACTGCATAATGAATGTTATAACTGCTGATTAATGGTTTATGCATGAAGTAGATTAGTTGGTAGGCAACGGAGCAAGGATGACAAGGAAGACAGGAAAATGAAAAGCAGCCCCCACACTTATGGTTGCTTATAGAGTAAACAATACTGCCCCTCCCAGCACAGCAATAACCATCTGTTTTCATAACATATATGAATATCTTGTGGTACTTCCTGCTGTTCTGGTTAGTATCATGTTTGCTCTGTCTATACACCAGAAGACATCACTGGCAGAGATGTTCTTTTTGCAGTCAGCTATATTGCCTAGAGTAACTGGGGGTGGAGGAGGATATGTAAAAGACTTAAGCTAAAACTAGCACAGATCATCCCGGGCTGTGGGAATGAATGGCTAAATTAAAAAGAGGCCAGTGATTCTGGATTTACTGACTCAATATAGTCCATCTGCATGGATCAGTGAAGCACTGTGGGGATATTTTAGCTGAAGCCTGGAGGCCCTTACTTATACACAGTACCATACCCCAGCAAACAAAGTCTCTGAGTCTCAGGGGTTCACTGTCTATCTCTCTGCAGTGTGCTTCCTAATGGCCCCCTTTGCAGGGGATTTAGAGCCCTCCATGACCCTGCCTTCACAGTGCAGTCAGTCTGCAGCTCCTGTGGACACGTCCATTTGTGAAAACAATGAATGTGTGAATACTTGACCTTACTTCATAGGTATGGGAATAGCAATCTTTGAAAAGATTCTGTAGTATTGGAACAATGTTTAGACCACAATTTTCCCCAACATATACATGAGGAAGACTACAACTGGTATTTTTGTTAACATTTAGCTATTGAAAACTTTGTAAAAGTTTTATGTCTTTCTGACAATTGGGTCCATGTTATGTTTTCAAATCTTACTGAAAGATGCTAAGTACTGTAGCCTGCTTCTGGGCTGCAATCATATTTCAAGGTCTGGTTGGTTGGTTGGTTGGTTGGTTTTCATGCTGTGCTTCTTCCTTTTTTTTTTTTTTTCCTGGTTCTCCCAGCACAAAATGACAATTTGTGATGATATTTTTCGCATGATAGTCTCTGGCAATGAGTAAGTATACATAAGAATTGCATTTCTTCATATTTCCTGGGAAATTGAAATACCTGTGATTGTTATGTGATCAGAATGACTTTTTTTTTTCAAAGACTGAATTTTTGATTTTCTCTTGTTAAATAAATTCCTCAGATATCATCCTGTTATGGATCTGACATACAGCAATGTTCCTGGCTTAGGAGCCATGTTACTGTCTGAAAATGTTTTCTCTTAACTTGTCACCAGTACCCTTCCAAGATCATTGCTGCCAAAATGAGTTTTTTTAAATGTTCCTATTTTTGTCTTGTTTGCTGACCTGCAGTTGACTAGATGCCACTTGTATCTGTCCAGATGCAGCCTGTTAATTTCTTAATGTCATTGCTGACTGTTCCTTGAAGTTGAGGTGACAGAAGAAAACCCCTCTTAGCTGGGGAGAAGTCGGATATGAAAGAAGGTGGCAGGACAGATGAAGAGCTTTTTTTCTGTTCAGATAAACCACTAATTCAACCACACCTGCAAGTGATTGCAGCTCTAAGAATAGCAGGCAGGACTAGCATGTCCCAACACAGTACACCTTCTTATCTCATCTTTATGTACTGATGCCTCAAGTCAGCTGACTGGAACCTCATGAAGCCCAACAAGTGTAAGTGCACAGTCCTGCACCTGGGGAGAAACAACCCCAGGGAAACTGGAAAGCAGCCTGGCAGGAAAGCCCCTGGGAATCCCGGTGGACACCGATGTGAGTCAGCAATGTGACCTTGCTGCTAAGGTGGGTAATGGTATCCTGGGCTGCATGAGGCATAGTGCTGCCAGGTGTTCCCTTCCCCCCTGCTCAGCACTGGTGAGACTACACCTGGAATACTGCTTCCAGTTCGGGCTCCCCAGTACATGAGATATGGACATACTGGAGAGAGCCCAGTGAAGGGCCACTAAGGTGATGAAGGGACGGGAACACCTCTCTTGTGAGAGGCTGAGAGCTGGGACTGCTCATGCTGCAGGAGAGAAAGATGGTGCATGGAAATATCAGTTTCTATAAATATATGAAAGGAAGGTGCAAAGAAGATGGAGCCAGACTCTGTTCAGTGGTGTGCAGGGACAGGACAAGAGGCAATGGGCACAAACTGGCAAACTTTCCCCCTGCCATCTCCATAGCCACAAGAGAAGGTCTAGGGGAGGCTGAGCTGGAACAAGAGCTCTAGGCTGGGATTGGGCAGGGACTAACCTGCCTCTTTCTTCTCTTTCCCATATGCCTTTGTCTTTCTTAGGCTATATACAAAATCATGCTGCCATTTGGCTTCCCTGTGTACAGGCTGTCTGGGTATTACACAAAGGTGCTTATTAATGGACAGTAGCAGCAGCAGAGAACTCCTGAAGCAGCACTAGGTAGGACCTCAGAAAATAAGGAAGTGAGAATGGACAAAGGGATAAGCTATGGGCAATTTTCTTCTGCAATTTTTCTAATTTCTCACCATTTCAAGGTATACATGTACCTTATGTCTTATCAAGCTGTGCTCACACTGCTGGACGATAGAGCAGCAGTGAAATACACCTGCTGAGAACCTGCTTCTAGAGCAAGTAGTAGGAAACTATAACTGCTCTTAAGGAATGGCTGTGACCTCTAATGCCTGCTGGTAGAGATCGCGGTCTTCCAAAAAATATGAAACAGGTTTTTTTTCTTTTAACACGGTACCATCCTGAGTTGAGTGCTTTATTTCATTGAGCAACATCCATCAGCTTCCTAAGTAAGAAAAAATAAATAAAATTAAAAAAAAATAATAATAATAATTAAAAAAAAAATCAGCTAGAGATCTTAAATATGTAGAAGTTTTGGCTGAGTGCATGGCTTTCTGACACATACATAAAGTACCACTGACACAATATTGATGGGACTCCTGTGAACACAAATAAACCATTGCCTTGACAATCATGCATTTGCACATTTTATTAATAAATGGAAGCTGCAAGTGGAAGGCTTAGTATTTTGGTGGGATTCTGTTGCTTTTCTGTTAAGTGGTTGAGTTGAAAACTTGCTTCATCCTTTCCCAAGATACCCAAGCATAGTTAGCCATATAACAGCAAACAAAGGGCCATCCTTCTTACATGTGGAGTGTGTTAACTGCTGAACTTCAGAGGCCCAGACATGTTTGGTGGGCTGAAAAGTTATTGCCCGTGACAAGGCCAGTGTGTTATTCCTTCTATTGTCTCATGCACAAGCCCTCATTACCAAAAAAGAACACACACACACACACAAAATTCAGCTTGTTTTGTTTTTTCTTTCTGAGGGATGCCAGACCCAGCTGCTTTAATTATAATGCTAAGTACATACATATAAACATTATTTCTTTGGCTGGGAGAACATAAGCTAGAGGGGGTTTTGGAGGTTTTCATTTTTCAAAGACATAAATTAGTTACTGATAACTACAATTGTTGCTGCAGACTGATTATTATTATAGGCATTAAATCACTAATTATAACTTAATATTTGCTTTTTACACACAGTAGTTTGAAATTTCCATGCTTATTTATTTTTATAACATTTATCAGACTTTTTAAGAGAATAGTAGACGTAGACAGAAAACTTGAAAAATAACTTTGCTTATATTACGCTTTTTAAAAAAGCTGTTGATTATGATAAGTGGTTGCCAGAGCCCAAGCTCTTTAGCTTATTCAGATTCTGATATAGTCACTTATGAATTTCTTGTTAAGAGACTTTTTCTACATTGTGGCATGTCTTCCCCTGTGTCTGTGTAACTGTCATTTAGCTTTGCAAGCTATTAAGGTCACACTTGGTTAAGTTCATGTAGCTGGTGCCATACTGGAGAACCAAGGGCAAATTCTCTTGGGTTAAATTCCTTTTAATTTTTTTCCTCAGCTGAGAAAATATGACAGGGTAATATCATAGATTTATGCCTAAGTAAAACCTAGTAAAAGTTAATACTTATTTAACTTTAAAATACTTGATGGTTCCTTATTGCCCTGAAAACATTAAGACTAAGTTTCCAAATAAGGTTGTCTATTTCAACATTATCTACAGAAATAGTGTGAAGGATTTAATGAGGCAATCTGAAATAGTAAACACAACCCATTATGCAGAAGCAGCAGATGAGATTCAAGGGATCTCAGAAAAGTCTGTCTATAGGAGAAAGATGTACTCCCACCATTCCGTTTTAAGCTTTTCAGTGGTAGAAATAATCAACTGATATCCCTATGCTCCTTATATAGACAACTTGCTGACAATTTACTGCAGTTCTGCTATTTGTAGTAGAGCTACAAAGAGTAAATTATGTCACCTAACTTTACCTACCTAAACTGTACCCTTTCAAAGCTAGTGGTCATCATCCCCTCTATAGTTAATGGGAAAGGACTTCTCTAAAGTAGATTGATCCAATCTTAGACAGGTGGCAGGGTAGACAAAATGGCTGTCATTTGGGTGTGTTTTTTCTCTCTGTAGAGGACCCAAGGCAACTTAATGTTCAAATTGAATTAGCCATCTATGGAAAAAAAATAAATAAATAAATAAAAGAGAGAAATCCCAACCCACAACCAGCATCACCCAAATAATTCTGCTGCATGCTTGTGACTGGCAAATCAGCACAAAGCTGTGTGAGACACTGCTGTGCTGCTTTGGAGTGCAGACAAAAGCAACTGACAGTTGAATAAGATTTACCCTTTTAATTTTAAGTTTGAGAATGACTTTAGCATTGCAAAACAACCTAAAAATTTGGTTGCATACTGCAAAGAGACCTGCAGTATCTTCTCGGGTTCAGTTGTACCTAGTGTATGACACCATTGTCCACAGCCCAGATTACAAAAGTATTTGTTCTTCTTACTATGCATTTTCATTCAGTTCAAACAGTGTAATGAAGACCTGATAGTTAACAAAACTATCAACAGAATACAGTCTCCATATTGGCAATATCATACACAGCATAACATCAACCAGGTAAATTCAGTTTTCAGCTGAATAATGTCCTGGGCTGTGTCACCAGAGGGGTGACCAGCAGATCAAGGGAGGTGACTGTCCCCCTCAACTCTGCCCTAGTGAGGCCCTACCTGGAGTACTGTGTCCAGGCTTGGGGCCACCAGCACAATAAATGTGTGGACCTGTTAAAACGAGTCCAGAAGAAGGCTACAAAGTTGATCAGAGTCATCAAGTTCAGCCTGAAGAAGAGAAGGCTCTGGGGAAACTTAATTGTGGCCTTTCAGTACTTAAAAGGGTCCTATAAAAAGGATGGAAAAAGACTCTTTACTCAGGTAGATAATGATAGGACAAGGGGGAATGACCTTAAACTAATAGGACAGATTTAGATTAGACATTAGGATTTCATTAGGATTTAGGAAATTCTTCACTCTTGTGAGGCACTGGCACAGGTTGTCCAGAGAAGCTGTGGATGCCCCATCCCTGGAGGTGTTCAAGGCCAGGCTGGATGGGGCTTTGGACAACTTGGTCTGGTGGGAGGTGTGTCTGCCTATGACAGTGGGGTTGGAGTTAGATGATCTTTAAAGTCCCTTCCAACCCAAGCCATTCTATGATTAAAAAGACAAAAGCTGGAATTATCATGTAAAATAGGAATATAGCACATGGGCATAAGTAATGTATCTGATATACATGTATTCAGCAGTACTAGAGTACTGCAGATTTGTTGGTGCAGCACTTCAGGGAGGAAATGGATCAACTGGAAGAGAAAGCAGCATGAAGGACTGGCAGTCTAGAAGATAGGATGTACACAATTAAGTGGCTTTGTGTTTTTGGCACTTAGAGAAGCTTGAGAATGTGATAATGATCTTATATGTTAGTATGTAAAATACGTTTTTTCAGAAGAAGGAAACCATCTGCTCTGCAAGGCAGGGAGGAAAACAAGGGGCTCAGACTGCAGTACAGAGTCTGGACATAGCACATTTCTGGCCAACAAGGCTGTGAAGATCTGTGAGAGAGTGCCTGGGTTGTTGTATTTCTCAAAACAGTTTAGAAAGTTTCTGCCAGGAATGCCACAGTAGTGTTCCTCTAAGACAAACTACAGTATGACATCTGAGGTCCCCTTCTGCTGTTACAGTACAACAGGTATTAAACTTGATCTCGTATGTGGAGCATGCTATGTGAAAAAAGACAGAAAAATGCTAGCTCAAACTGTCTCTTTTCTGTCTTCCTCTCCATCATCATGCATTCATCTTTGCAAGTGACCTTCGAACCTGTAGCTTTGTCATTTACATTCTCTATCACAGCAGCCAGGATTTGTCCAGGGACATTTATACCTTGATTCTCAGCAGTTGACCTACTCCCAAATGGGTAAACATCTCTTTTCCAAGATGTCTATAGGCTCTCATTAAAAAAGTACCTGTGCTTAATCAGAGATTAAGTAACTGGTAACTGTTGAGCAGGCAAATTACAAAAGGAATTTACTACCAACTTTTTACTTGTGTTCCAATAGATACACATTCTTCCATGAATTGTCATCCTGGACTTCTGGACAAAGAGACAGTAATAATAACAATAATAGCAATAAAGATCAAAACCTTGTACTGAGATTAGGAAAATCAATCAAATGAGTTTCTGAGGCATGAAAGCACCTCAGAATGTGCCTTCCTATCCTTTCTCATTCTGCTCTACTATTTACAGCTGCATGTACTCAAAAAAAAAAAAAAAAAAAAAAAAAAAAAAAAAAAAGTTAACTGAAAATAGAAACATATATATAACCCAGAATCAACATGTAATCACCAGAAGACCAGTGCAGTTTGTAGTTTCAATAGGTGTTAATAGGTTAAGGTAAGTTTAAAACATCATTACTTATCCCACCAAGGCATGCATTTCACTAATGGATGTAAGACCCATACAGTGGGAAACTTCACCATGACTCCTTTTTGTTATATGCTAGATAATTGGAGGCAAAATATATTTTTTTTTTTCTGGTGATGATGCATCCTAATGGGCCATCTTTACTTCACTTATATATCACTTGTACAGCCCAGTTACTTTGCTATTCTTCTGTTAAAAATCTGTAAATTAAAGCTAAAGTTCTAGGAAATACAGAAGTGCACAGAGAGACAGAACAGAAAAATTCTTCAGCTGGAATGAATGACAAGTACATGTGTTGGCTCAGGTTCAGACAAGATAAGTTGTTTAACTTCCTGAAAGTTAAACAACTCCTTAAACTATCCTTTTTTAGAAGAATATGTACATGGTAAAAATTTGGGGCAGAACATAGGTAAATCTAAAACCAGCTACCTTTGAGATGTGTGCATGCTTCTACACTACATAATAAAAATGAGAGATCTTAGCTTTGAAACAGTCTTTGAGATGTAAAACTCTATGGTAGAAAGAGAGCTGGTACTTTACTATATAAATATACAAAGGTTAATGTCTGGGCTTTGGACTTTTAAGAAGAAGTATATATAGTCCAAGTAACAAGCAAGAGGTGGGACTCAGCACTCTGAAGGGTTAAAGTGAACTTTAGTCTTCCACTGATCACCCTCTGGTACTGTGTCTTCATAAATTTCCTCCATTTATGGAGTGTTTTTGATGGCAGGCAATTCTTTGTTGAAAGTTAAGTGCTCTTTTATATGAATAAATAAAGAAGGCTTTGGTTTGAATGAATACATTATTTTGACAAATGTTTATTGGAAACCCAATTATGGCTTCATAAATCAGTGCTATCTGTGCTACATCAGGTGAGCTCACCAATGCCATCAAATGGCACATTGAATATTAGTAGGATAATTAAAACAATTCTGTTGAATGTTGTCCCTCTTACCCACGTCTGACAGTAGTCAAAACAGGAAGAAACTGTTTATTATTTTTATTTAACTTATTAAAATACTTCTTGTAAGATGTAATGGACATACATAACAAAACAAAACAAAACAAAAAAAGAAAAAAAAAACATTTGTTTTCAATTTGCAGTTAGATTAAAATGACAAGGTCAGGCACAATGCATGAACTGAGTGGCAGCTGAAGTTTAAGAGTAGTCAGGGAACAGAAAGGACATATAAAAATCTATTGTTTGAACTTTACACCTAGGTGAAGTGGGGGTTTGTTTGTTTTGTCTGAAGTGGCCTCTGATGGTATGAAATGTGTCTATAATCAATTCATATGCTTCCCTGCATTTCCCACCCCCTGCTACAGTGGGTTAGAATGACCAAACGAGTGAGAAGCCATTTTGATAACTATAATCAAAGAGAATATTTCAAACAAGAAAGAGAGGATATTTGAATTGGGGAAAAAAAATAGAAGTCTACAAGTTCAGAAGGGGATAAGCTAACATGAATTCACTTCTCTCGAAGGCTCTGTGACTGATGATGGCAAAAGAGAGGTTCACAGTACCTGTAGCAGGATACTGAAGATCTGTTTAAGCTTTATGAAAATAATCTGTGTGACTTCCCAAAGGATCCATTCCAAGGTTTAGAATAAGGTTGAATTTATATCCACTAGAATTTACAGGCATAAAATGGGAAATGAAACTTAAGTAATTAGGTTTGTGTGTGTTTGTATTAGTGTAATATAAATAGCCACATAGATGCCTTTGTTGCGAACTCAACTTCCATGTAGCTTTCTTCTTCCATAGTGCAGAAGAGAGAACGATAAGACATACGAAGAAAGCAAAAGGAGAACAATAGAAGGCAGTTCAACATGCATTTTTTCTCCCATGAAAGAAAATGAGTGCTAAGAGTTGGGCAGAGATACAACAACAAAATGCTTTTAGTTGGAATTTGTAAGTTCAGTGAGAGGAAAAGAAAAAAAAAAAAAAAAAAGGTCACCAAGACAAATTTGTTTTGTTTCACCAGAAACCTTCCTCCAGCACAACTCAGGCTCCAGATTCCTGGCATCTGGCAGGCAGGCAGACAACCTGGAGGCCCTGGGGCTGAAAGTCCGATGCTCAGGCTTCTCAGAAGCTCATATTTCCCCAAAGATTTGCTTCCAAGATAATGTGCAAAGTTTGAGGTCTTCTTCCAAATAACAGAAAAAAAAATCTGCAAGATAGAGATAGTATTCTTACTTTTCCACCCTGCCTTACCCTAGTCTCTTCCTAGGATTTCAGATGAACAATGAAAGTGTAGGAAGCAATAAAGGGATTTTAGTCTTGAATATTTAAGATCCTATTTTCTCATAGAAAACTAAGAGTATATTCAGACTAAAATCATGCATTTTGCTGCCAAAAGCACCAACACCAGTAATAAATACTCTGTAGATAAGGGAGAACTTGGGACAATCATGATGTATAAAGAAGGATGGAGCCTTGTGCTCCATTTTTGCAGCCTTTGCAAGGCAAATAAATCTTTTTTTTTTTTTCTTTTTTTTTCTTTTTTTTTTTTTTTTTTCCAGAGTAAAGAGAAATAAAAGTGCTCTTTTATGTACTCATTTGAGAAAAAATATTGCTTAAGTCTCATGGATTGTGCTTTTTTATTTTTTTATCTCTTTCTCGTGGATTGTGATTTTTTTTTTCTCTACCTTCTGAACAGACATCCTAGTCACCCCACTCAGTCAAGTGGGTGACTGAGGGATTTTAGAAGTAAATTCTTCTCACTCTATTGTTTTTTCACATGTATGATCAGAAAGACAGACCATGAAGTCCAAGCTATACACCTAGCAATTAATTTCCTGGAATGGGATTAAGGAGATGTAAATGATGGTTGATTTGGTGAAGAGAAGTGTGGAAGCAATTCGCTTGACAATGCAACAGGAAAAAGCACATTCAAAAAATTCACTGAGCTCTGCTCAGGCTAGAAGGGTAACGATCAAAAAGTGGTCTGCAGTTCATGGACTTGACACAAAAGGCACAGAAATCAGCTCTTCAGCAACCTATCAACCAGAGCATCAGCCCTTCCCCCAAAATGTCAGGGATGTTTCTGTCAATCAATAATGCTAACAGATTTTGTTCCTGGCAAAGTTTATCAGCTGTGCTTATCTCTAGTCTCTTTTCTCAAGACCCATTTCCTCCCTTTGCCTGTGGCTATTCTAGTTGCAAATGTAAATTATTGGAAAAGAAGGAGAAAGAAGGAGGCCCACTTTCTGTAACTCAGCTGTAAAACCAGCAGCTCTGAAAGACTTCACCTTAGGTTTTGATTCTGATGAAATAGTGGCTATGGATTTTATTTTCTTGTACAGCATTTACTGTTGTTGATATAGCATTTGAAAATCGGAATGAAATGTTGTCTAGTTTCACTCTGCCTTCTGCCAAAAAAATTTGATGCACAAGCTGGTTATTCCATCACTTCTCAGCCCTACTCACTGTCACCTCCTGCAAATGTAATGTATCAAAAAGAACTGTTGGTTCCCTTTCCACTTTTCTCTAGTGACAAAGACAAAAGAAGCTGTACCGCTGCATGCCTAGCCTCCTCTTCTTTCAGTGGTAACCAGCATTTAAATTATTACATTTTAGAGCTTGAAGGAGAGGAAAGCTTCAAGGAAGATTCTTCCTTTATATCTGAGAATCCTGTTGCTATCAATAAATCATTCAGGCTGCTATTATAATCCAGAACAATAAAGTGGCATCACTCCTAAACACAAAAGGGTGTGTGAAAGACTAGCAGAACAAAAGCAATAAAGGAGTCATTAAAACACCTAGAAGATAAAGTGCTTTAAACTATCTCCCCAAATTTCCTTGTGGCAAGACAGTGATTGGACCATAAATCAAAACTATTCTTCTTTAGGGAAAATTTAAGGAAAAGTCAGTGAGTTTTGTAGCTATACTCATCTAAAGAAAAACTGCAGGTTTTACAGTAATGGGAAAAAGCAGACAACTAACAGATTGCTACCCCTGATTATTTCAAATGCACTCCTCTTTCCTTCCAGCAAGAATAAGCCAGTAAGCCTTGTTTTTAACAGAAGCAACATAAACAGAATACACCAGTAATTATGTCTTTCATTTGATTCACTTTTAGCTTTTCCTGTTTTATTTACATTGGTTAAAACTAAAACAGTGAATTGGGTTGGAGGGATAAATTGTTTCTATTTTAAAAAATAACATTGACCAGCACATAGAAAAATTTTCATGTTATAAAGGATTTGTAAAGCACCACAAAAAAAAAAAAAAAAAAAAAAAAAAAAAAATGGTTATTCACAGCCAATAACTCTGTGCCATTAAGTGCTACTTAGTGAAAATAAACAAAAAACAAAGACTGTTCAGCAAGTGTTTGTTTTGAAGTCTACATAAAAATCTATACTCTTCATTGCATTATGAAATTCTGAAATCTACCAATTTCCACATTGTCTCCTGCCCCTCTATCAACTTCATCGAAACATGTCCGTTGTTTGCAATAACAAGTAGGATGAAAAAGCCTGTAATAAACAACAAGAAAAACAATACCTAACACCAGACAGAGAATAGTTAAGATGCCCACAATTGTAAAATGTATTTCCTTGACAACCAAGGGTTTCCAAAACCAATATACAAGCAGAATGCCTACAGTTACAAGGGTGTGAGTAACATAATAAATAGAAACAGGAACTTTTGTTTTTCTCCCCTTTATGTTAAAAAAGGTAAAAAGCAGGACGATTCCAATGATAGTTCTGTACAGAAATTCCATCTTCTTAGACTTGCAAAATGTTGTGTGTTGTTTCAAAGTCCAGGCAAAACCACAGCTCCAAAGAAGTATCAGCAGAATTACAGAACTTCTAGCACTTAGTAGAGTGACCAGTGAAATACTGAGTATCCAAGAAGTGATGGTAAGCAGTTTATAGAAGAGATACACCAACTTGGAAAGTACACGAAATCTGTCTTTATCAGGCAGAGATTTTCGTAATGATATCTGATAATCAACCGTTGAAAAGGAAATACCACAGAAAGACATAATAATGGCAGCATCTAAACAAAACACAAGGATAACTGTTAGACCTATTAGAAATATATTTATTTTACATTAAAATTTCTGAAGTTTTGAACAAGTACTGACCAAGTTCATGTTTCTTTGCACTTTCCTTTTACCAACATAATATTTCCTCCATGCTCCTGAACAAGTCACCTTAATTTTAAGGCTCAGTTTAGTTGCCTAAATCTAGGCATCTGTTGCCATTTGGGATCTCTTGCTGTTGCTGGTTTCACCAAAATTTTGTGTCATATTTGTCATTTCTGTCCATGGGTGCCTTAGAAACTCCCAAGGTATTGCAAGAAAAAAGCCCATAAAAACTTTGGTTTCAGAAACTGATATTGAGGCTAGGTTGTTTATATGTAGGTACCTATAACTGAGACTTGACCCTTCACATGGTCATATTTAAGATGAGGTTCATCTAACCATTGCATCTGAGTACTTATTAACTCCATGAAAAAACACTAAACAACAATGTAGGTTTTTCCATTTGGTTAGATAAAATCCAGCCCTGAGCAGGTAAATGTCTTGCACATACTGCTGCTAGCTTCAGAGCTGAAAATAGTATAGCTGCTCTCCTGCTTCTGAGATTTAAACCAGTATCTATTCCTCATACGGCATTCTGCACTGCTGGTGCATTTTTTTTATGACTCTCTCCCTTACCTGTAAAGCGTGGATGAGGATAGTGACAAGTCACAGGGCTGCTCTAAATATGTTACCAATTTCTAGATGTCCAGTTAGCCATTTTAAAAGAACTATAGGCAAGCACACACTAATGGTTCTAAAATATATACGCTAACGATATTCAACAGCTTATTCTCAAATGATGTATCATGTTTACATTAATGACTTGGTACAGTGAAACCTTATTTCCATGAATTTAGCAGAATGGATCATCTAAGAGACAGAAATTATAACTAAATGCAAAGCAATTATACAACGCAGTGTATGTTTTCCAAGGTACATTTAAAATTTTATACAATAACACGAGTTATCTTTTTAGGTAAAATACTCAGCTTTCAAATCATAGAGAAAGAAAGACTCACATTGATAGAAATTATGGTTTCTGTGTTCCATGAGTACATAAATCTGGACAAAAAGCTGTGGTGTGGTCTCCAGAAAAGTCTTGAATATCCTGAGCATGTTAATATCGGTCAGTACATCAATGGCTTGTTTTTGAATGAAGTTGGGATGGTCTGTTTCTGATACATCTCCATTGCTGTTTTGTTTAAATGCAGCTTGGCAGCCATACTTCAAAGCAAACCAATACCTATTAAAAAGAGAGACTTGATTAGACTGTTTTTTGAAAGCATGACTATATAAAATTATATGGGCTAACAAAGACTTTTCCCATTTCATTCTCCATTCACATTTTTTCTTTGAATGTAGTCCAATACTTTCTACTAAGCTAAGATCTAGTCTGATATCTGTCTGGTATCGGTGATATCAGATAATCATTTATGCCCACTGATACTGATGCAAAGTAAAAACAACTAGAAGAGAATGAGACTTGCCTGAAAAAAGATTACAAGTGTTATTTTGTTAGTTTTTTATTTCTTAAAAGATAACGCATTTCTGAAAATTCCCTCAGCATCTCTTCTCAGTCTATATGAGATACTCATTTACCTTTTTTCTATCCTTTTAAGGGAATTAGTGAATATCCAGCTGTGAATATCCAACTGCATATAATATAAGACTATAACCCCCAAGGATAACAACTGATGAAATGCAAACATACAACAGGATTTTTGGAAAAAAAAAAAATTAAAAAATTATCACTCAAACATTCTTTTCTAAATACCCAGGAAGACTTTAATTTCAGAAAATTACTGTCAAGACACAGATCTCCTGGGACTACAGATTCTATTATCTGAGTAATTTTACAAGAACAAGCCATTTCCCTTAGCAAATGAGTGCAGCTCAAAGACTTTTAGAACAATTATGGTTTATTTTCAATTAAGACTAAATTAAAATTTCCTCTAAAAGAGCAGAAAATGTAAAGATAAATAGAATTAGTTAGTCAGTTGGCTGGCATGCATTATTATGTCTAGTAAAGAACTTTTTCTAGTCAGGATTTCTCTAATGCCATGCTTAGAGATAAATAATTCCTAGCTTTGATTCCCATTTTCAAGGCCTTTACTTCGGGCATGAAGGTGGGCATAGCACCTCACAAGGGAGAGTACAAATAATTTTTAATCAAAAACCATTTGATTACGAGAGGAACCAGCTCTTGTTCGTGATAATTTTTACAAGCCGTGTTTAGGAAAACAGAACAATGTCCACTGCCTGATGTAGGACCAGAACTACAGCTGCTGCAAATTACAGTATTTCCACTGTCCCTCATGGACTCATACATACACTCAGCCATGGGGAATGGTGTGGTTCATTGCACTAGTGCTTTGGAAACCAGAAGTACTGTGTAATGCTGTCTATAGTAGATGAGATTGGGGCAACTCCAGAGGAACAGATTCTCACAGCTAATGAACTCTTGCCAGCTGAACTGTTCTCACCCTGAACCAAAGCAATGTTTGATTTCTTCTTCCAGTTACCTCATTTCAAGTGATTAGTAGCACTGGCTGTGAAGGTTGTAGACTAGACCTTGTAACTGAAGCACTGTAATAGTCACTGCCATTGCTAGTAATGGGACATGAGCTTCATACTGACTTTGCAAGGCCTCAGGACTCATGCTTGTCAGGCTTGTTCTGTTTGAAGTTTTCTTGACTTGCCTGCAATTTTGTTTTACTTGTTTTAGCTACACCAAGCTTGGTTTAGCTTGTATTTGCCACAGGAAAAAAAAAAAATAATAATAATAAAAAAATCTAATTGACCAGTTGGCTCTTTTGTTTGTTTTTGTGTGGTACAGTCATACTTTCATATGGGTTACAGTTACAAGTAGATACTCTATCTTGAATGATATATATATGACTATCATGACAACATAGAATCATAGAATCATTAAGGTTGGAAAAGACCTCCAAGATCATGTAGTCCAACTATCCCCCTACCACCAAAAGACATGTCAGAGTATAGAGTAGAGAGTAGAGTAGTATAGAGAAATATAGTCCTGGTTTGATAACAGAGGCCTTGAGATGCAGTGCAGAAAAGTAATGCATAGCACGGCTTGGCATTGGAGACAACAAGGCTGTAAACTACTCATTAAAACTCACATTCTGAAGTGCTGACCTAGAGACAGATGAAAGTTGTTTTAGGGGTAAAAAAGCCAGCAAATAAATAGCATCTAACATGACTTAAAGGGCCCATAGATACTAAATTTTGATGTATAATAAGCTGCAGATAAATTAAGAGACAGCAAAGTCCAAATGTAAATATACAAAAAAGTCCCAAAGGGAATCCTAGTGTGAAGAAGAAGCCATCAACTTGAGCCTTATATTCCTTCCATCAAGACTCCAGAAACTGGTAACTGTAATACCCCCTTACACCAGAATGAAACTGCTGAGCTCAGGATCTAGAGGAGTAGAGGACAAGTGAGCAAAACAGCAGAAAAGGGAATAGGAAGCAAGAAATATGTATAACAATTCTAAATGGATTACTACTACTGAAACTTTTTATGCATAGAAGCATTTTTTCTTATCTAGTAATAAATGGATCCAGACTAATAATGATTCTTGGAATAAACTACTGAGATTTTAATCATATAATAATTTATTGGCTTTACAAGTAATGTATTTGCCTATAAATAAAATTTTGAGCCTAACAGCCTTCAGACATCACTTTCAACCTTATTTCTGCCTTTGCATTTCCCAGATCATTTGAACTTCTAATATTCTTCTCCAATGAACCCATTTGGGCTACATCCAACAACAAAAGCCATCCTTCCTCAAGAAAATTCGCTGTTATTCAGCCAAATTTTCTAACATCATAAACATTGCTAAAGGTCTTCCCTCTTGACAGAAGAATTTAGTCATCTAGATGATGAAGACTGCATCATTCATTAGGATTTGGTTTTAGGATAAATCAAGCAGAACATCACAGACCATCACTAGGTTATCTCATACATTTGTGCAAGTCTGCAAACATGCAGGCTATGCCCTTAGCCTGGCCCCTACTTCCATTGCTTGAGACTGCATCCTAGATGACTTCAAGATTCGTGCTAAAGTGCTGTAGATTCCCAATTCCCTGGTTGTTCACAGGAACACATATACTAAGAATCCCATGAAACTTGTACAGTTGCATTTCCTTTATGCAGAAAACAGTATACAAGTGATCATTTGACACCCAGATCTCATCCCAATTTGGCACTGAAGCACAGTCCCCTTTGCTCACTGCTCAAACAGTAACCTCAGCTCAGTACCTCAGTTTTGAGTACTTAGTACCTCAGTTTACTGGAGGAGCTCAGACAGATTCCTGGTTCCTTCAGATGTTAGAAGTTTAACACCTTCACCATCTTTAAAGACCAAAACCCTTGACCCCAAGGGACACAGTGACAGGGGCCCTTCTGTTGCTACAAGTGAAAGAGTCAGGATTTGCAGGTCCTGGGTTAAGTGCATACTAGAGGAATCATGATTTATTTCCTGGAATAGTAAGCATGTTATATGTAAAGCGAGAATTTCCAGGCTTGCAACCTGGAAGCATCAGCAGAAGGTGTTAGGCAGTTATGCCACCACTGAGGAGCCTTGGAGGAAGATCTTTTGTCCTTCTCCTGACAGAGACTCTACAGACTGTAGTCCTGACACTCAGGCTGCACTCTGATTCCGTCAGCTGGCTCTAGATCCATTATTTACTCCCAAAGGAAACTGTTTTCTGGTTTTATGCTTTTGTGTATTTATTTTACTGTTTTCTGAGTAATCTCCCATAAGCAAAGAACTAAACTGCTTGGCAAGCCTTCTATAGCTTTTTCAGTTTATAAAACAATTAGGATACCAAAACATCTGGTTCTTGCATTGGAGATGTAAACATCTGGAGAGTTTACAATGTTTTCAAGAAAAAACAATTGGGTAGACCAATCTGTTAGTTGTCCATGGACTCACCAGAGCCTGTGTTTGCCTGTGAAGTGAAAACCAGCTGCATAAATTTTGAGCTGCAGAGCTCACAGCTGAGACAGCAGATGATATGCAAGGCAAACAGCAGACATATTGTAAAAAGAGTATTTCATTTGGATGCACAACTGAAATCACCTGTCAGTTTTCAGAAGCATATTCCTTCTAAGCCTAGCATGGTATACTAGGTTTCTATTGTTAAAAGAAGATATGCTATAGTATTTTTCACTAGCAATAGTTACTTTGGTTAGTCCACTTCTGACTTTGAATATTGTATAAAATACATCGTTTTTTCTGTAAAAGTCCAAATATTTCCATGACGTATTAAGAAAGATGGTGTTCCATGAGCTCCACATGTCTCTGTCACTCACTGTAGTTCACTGTGACAGATCTTTCATTTTATAAGGACATTTTGAGCTTATACTCCCATTACCATCTGCCCATTTGGTAAGCAATATTTTAGGAAGGACCTGTAGTCAACTTTTAGGCTTAGCATTGGACTAGTGCATTCAAAGCCACGGGTAGAGTTCATTCTGTACTAAGGGACAGGTCAGGCTCCAGTATTCTCTATTTGTCATGACCACTATTCACCTAAACACTGCACCTGCTCTGAACCCATCATCATTTTATTCCTACATTAATATATCTATTGCCATAGTAGCATTTTGTTCCAATATTCACAAATTAGAAGAAAAAAAAAAAAAAAAAAAAAAGTTAAAACTATTTAAACTATTTCACCTGGAATAAAAAAATGTATTAATTAAAAATATTTGATTGACTACATACTTTAGATAGAGCTACATCTTAAACTCAAGGTGAGATGGGCATGGTTGTGTGTCAATAATACAGACAAATTGCCATTTTGTTTGCCATTTACTTTTACCCTCTCTAAACTCATAAAAGATTTTTTTCATTTATTAAATATACAAACTACTTGGAAGACAAAAGAATGAAAACAGATTTCTTTACAACTATAATTGTCATATGCGAACAGTAAAAAATTATCAGTGTTTCTAAATATCATATTCACTTTGTTAGGGAAAAAAAAAAAAAAAGTTTTCTGCCCTTGCAGAGTTGCTTTGTGGAGAACAGATGTTAGGACGCCTTGTTATAAACACTCATTTAAGCACAGATCAGGTGTCTCTGTTCTTGAGCTGCTCCTACAGTTTCCTCATCATTTCTTAAGGGATGAAATTTCCTTGTATTCTCCTGTAACATTAGGAAGGCTTAGGCTCTAAATGTGACTGGAAATTCACAAATGTGACAGCTACTTGTTTTTGTTACTTCATGGCTTCAAACATCACGGGCAAGCTGTCTTGACAGTGCTTCCATGTCACCTGCTTCCTCTTAAAATTTACACTGCAGTCCCTGTACTACGGTACACATCCCATCTCACTAAACTGCACTGATGAGAGTTTGGGTGCCAGTTGGAAAGTCATAGTTCCATGGAAGGAGAGAGTGAGAGAGACCTGGCAGCAACAATTGTCTCTTCTGAATTCTGGTCAGGCAGTCACAGTTCACAGAATTATATAAATCCTTAATCAAAGGGAATTTCTTCTCTGCTGCACATTAAACCTAATCTTCTAAGTATCAAAAGGCTTGGATTAAGTCCAGGAAACTGATGTGACTGTCAATACCTTAGGGCAGAAAAGTTTTCTTAAGAAAACGTGAGCAAGTACATATTATTCTATGATTTCTAACTCACTTAAAGTAGCATTACAAAACTTCCACTTTAATTAACTCTGTACCACACTGACTTAATATTTTAAATACTTTCCTAATTACTTTGTCTTGCAGATCTTCTTGTTGTACACAAAATTGCTGGAGGCACATTACCAGCTTCAGTCTTTGTTTTTGATCCACTCAGTTTGGGTGTGGTTTACCACATGCGAAAGCTGTACAAATATAACTGGACATCATCTAGCTCAACTACATTTTTCTCATCGCTTTTTTTTTTTTAATGTCATGGAATAATACCACGTTTAACAGAGCACTTGCATTTGTTCTGATTTCTTATATATTTAGAATTCACCTTTAAAAATATGCAAAAAAATCTTTTTCATCTGCTTCTTTTTAAAGTAGGGCATCATGATCCTTCTTTTAAGCATCAAGAGACATAATAGCAACTTTCACTATCACAACTGTAGCTGCCTCTGTGGTCTGCTATTCTGACAGAAAAGTTTATTACTTGCTAAAATTTAGTCTTCCTAGTGTTCTTGACTGATGTTGCAAATTGCTAGAAGTCAGTGAATTCATACAGGGTCACATGAAAATGTTTCTTTTTTCCACATTCACTGACTGTGTTATCTTCTTAAGGTCAGTTATTATGCTGCAGCCTGTTCTTAACTCTATTGACATCGGTGGGACCCATCTATGTGGGTCAGGATGAAAATAAATTTAGTCAGTGTGGCTAATACATGTACATGTACTAATGTACATGTATTTAGGTGTACTAGTGTACACCTAAATTTTGTCTTGAAAAGCTCCTCTCAGAGAATAACATTTTATATAAAACATAACTATTATATATGGAATAATTTTAATTTTTATTTATATATTGTGCATAATGTTTCTATATTTTATGTACATATGTATTATGTTCATATATGTACACACATGTGATTTCAATATTTATAACTTAGCACTGATAGTGTGATTACAAAACCTGAAGAAAGGAAGGGAAGAATGGAGGGAGGGAGGAAGGAAGCTTGGAAGGAGAGAGAGAATTTAGCAAGGTGTATTCATATCTTCCAGTTTCAGGAATTCTAAGTTCTCTGGCTGAGTCAGTATTTACAAGTTAGTCCCTGTTTCCCTCTTTGGTAGGTTGGAAAGATATGTTCCTGCCCCAAAGTACAACCTGGTGAGGTTCACCTTAATAATTATGACCTGACTTCTGACAATATCTGTTTTGACTGTATTCACTATAGAAATAAGTATAGAAATAAATACTCATTGTCTAAATTTTCTGGATGACGAAGGAGGGCAGGAAGGAAGTGCACGTGAATACACCTAAGAAAAATGTTATATGCTTCCTATTGAAGTATATAACAGCTGATGACCAGGTACAAGCACAGGTGTCAGCTTGCTGTTATCAGCTTATACTTTACTGTATGCATTATCAAACTGATGAATTTTGAGGAGTGGCTCAAAGAGTTTTGTAATTTATGTATGTCAAATTGGATTTTTTTTCCCAACTGTAAGCAGCAGCACAGGAGAAAACATTATTTGTGCAATAGAGAACAGGTGACCAAGATGGCTACACTGCCACTGCGAAGGGCAAAATTATGTTTACTAGATAACAAACCTCTAAAAGAAGATGGGGTTAATTGTGGGAAAGATATTTGGAAATTATAGAAATTCATGGTAAGATGTATTCATTGGAAAGCGTAAGAATTAATCTATTAAAAATATGTGTGTAGAGGTAGTACTTTGAACGGATACAGCTTTTTAGTCAAGATTACATAACCAAGAGTTGAAGATGATCAGAATTTGGATCTGAATCCTAAAATTTCACGTTTAAAGAGAGGTCTTAAAGATAGGCACAAATCAGCAGGAGATTTTAGGGGAAACCTGGGTGTGTAACATCAAGCCAGAATTACAGTCTGATACAGATTACAGAGAATGATATCATAGTAGAGAAAGAGGAAGAAGGGAGGGTTACCATATGACACTGTAGTTTCTGGCTTAACATTGATCATCAGGTACCAGAAGCTGAGGTCAGGGCTTTAATTTACTTTGGAAGAAAAAAATCTCAATGGGGAAGGTTTGTAGGCAGCAAAATAAGGATGGCCAAACCTGAAGATGACGAGACTTGGAGATGGCCAAAAAGGAGTAGGCCACAGTGGGCCCAGAGATATCCCCTCTGAAAGGCAAAATCTGGTAGTGTCCCTGTGGCTGGGTGTTTGTACATCTCACTTCACAGAATCACAGAATCACAGAATTTCTAGGTTGGAAGAGACCTCAAGATCATCGAGTCCAACCTCTGACCTAACGCTAACAGTCCCCACTAAACCATATCCCTAAACTCTACATCTAAACATCTTTTAAAGACTTCCAGGGATGGTGACTCCACCACTTCCCTGGGCAGCCTGTTCCAGTGTCCAACAACCCTTTCGGTAAAGAAGTTCTTCCTAACATCCAACCTAAAACTCCCCTGGCTCAACTTAAGCCCATTCCCCCTCGTCCTGTCACCAGGCACGTGGGAGAATACACCAACCCCCACCTCGCTACAGCCTCCTTTAAGGTATCTGTAAAGAGCAATAAGGTCACCCCTGAGCCTCCTTTTCTCCAGGCTGAACCAACCCATGTCCATGGATTTGAATACAAATCCATTGGTGAAACTGAACAGGGATTTATTTATTTTTTTTCCTTTGAAATATTGTATTTTAAGATTTTCTACTGCCTGACATCAGAAAGATAAAACCTGGCAGTAAATACTTCTCTGTGAAGTCTAAGACTTTAGAATTGTAAGAGGAGTAGCAGAAAAGCAAAGCTGTTGGACAAAAGGAAAAAAATGTATATATTCAGAAGTAAAAGTTAATTGTTGTATGTAGAAACTTCATCATTTTCCTTAATCCATGATAATATAAGATGAATGAAACATGTATACTAGAGGATTTTTTACATTGGCATAAATATAGGAAGTTAAAAGAGGCATTTTAAATAAGCATTTTATTAAATGCCTCTGAGGAGTCTATATCTGCTCAGGTTTATTGAATGTTACTTACACAAAATGATGGAAATTCAGGTCCTCAGGACTTTTCATCAAAATCTTTCAAATCAGTTTTACAATAAAAGTAAAATCTTAGCAAAAATGATCTCTATAATGATAATTTTACAGTAACACCACCACAGAAGCTAAAGAAAGAATGTTAAACATATGGTATCTTAAACTACTCCTGGACATGCACCTGTCAGGAAACAAAGGTGCCTGTCACTATAACTCAGTCCCTGCAGTAAGCATTCTTACTTAGTATTGAATTACTCATTTCTTTCCCAAATTCTGGTGGTTTTCTAAGTTTTGTTAGAGTTTTGATTTCACATATTACCTCTTACTTCAGCTATGTAACTTACTCCAGCTAATGTAACCACACAAATTATCTTCCTAACATCACTTTAAAAACCTACATTTCTTTATCAAGTACAAGAGTACCTCTCTGTAAAGCAATCTTATTAAAATTATCAAAAGGATGATGAATCAAATATTATTAATAGGTCAAATGAAAACGAAAAAAAAATCTATATTTCCATCAAAACCTGGCATAATTTACTCCTGGCATAAGCAGACAAAATTTATTCACTTATGTGGAGTAGTAGTTGTTAATGCCAGCAGTGTTCCTGAAGCCATATTAACATAATAACCTGGCACTGGGATTTCTTTATAAACTGGCTAAAAGCAGTATGATTTCTCATTTTAAAATAAAATAAAATAAAATAAAATAAAATAAAATAAAATAAAATAAAATAAAATAAAATAAAATAAAATAAAATAAAATAAAATAAAAGTGCTTACCTTATAAAAATTCCACAGTGAAAGAAATGAACCAGAAAAATCCATTTGAGCTTCTCAGGATCAGTACCTTCACAGTCATTTTTAAACCACTGATAACTGAATATTTGAGTTATTAGTGATGAAAGACATCTAAAACTGATTATTAATATAGCCCAAGTATATTGTCCCTTATAGAAATATTTACTGGCTACCCAGAAATCCACTCCTATATCAACTATATAAATTATAATTCCACAAAGTAAAAAAATAAAATTCTCCTTGGTATACTTCATTATGTGTTAGATTGTTGCTGTTGTCATTCTGTCCTCATTTCATGTGAAGAAAGTCAGATTAAAAGTAAATGCTTTCTTACAACAGAGTCTTCTTCCTGATGATAACGCTTGTTCATTGTCCTTTATGGAAAAAAAAAAAAAAAAAAGTTGGTTGCATATTTTTATCATGGCAAGCTGAATAAAAACCAAAGGACTTCCATTTTTCTGTGTTCTTGAATTAAATATTAAACTAACTTCATTGATGCATGTTATTATGGAGAACATAAATCTAAATTGTCTAATTGTCTTTTTAACTGGTTCACTCATTTTTCATTATGGGTTCCTAAACCTAAGAAGAAAAAGGAAAATCATCAGTAACAATAATTTATTTTTAAATTATCATACTGCAATTTAAACAAGCAAGTACAAAATGCAGAATGTACTGAGATATCTGTGAAGAATCAGTGCCAGAGAAGCTGTACCTCTGAACCTCCTGAGGGCAGTCACTCTCCCAACCATGGCAATTCTTCTCCTTCTCAAGCAGCCACTGAGACAATTCTTAAAAGTAGCAAAATACTAAGAAAAAAGCTTACCCCTACTAATTTTTTAAAACCAGATTAGGGAAACAAAAAAGATCGACTCCTTCCCAGCACTTTGACTTCTGAGTGACTCCGTCACTGTGCACAAAAGACTGAGGGAACTCCTGTCTTGGGTACACACCACTGTATCAGAGTATGCGTCATTAGGTCACCTCCAGCTGGGTGACTGGGCTTGTGTGCATACATCTCATAGTTTTACTTTCCGAGTTTGTTTGTCCTGATGCAGCAATGCAGTGCTGAATTGGATTGCAGTTCTCCTGTTAAAGAGACTTGGAAGGACTCAGGCCTGCTCCAGTCTACACCTCTTTGATAAACATCTCCCAAGCTGTGTGAGTAGTAGCTACACACAGATAACCTAATCACACTAGCTGCCACAGAACAAATTTGTTCACAGTCCAAACCTATGTTTAGATTGCCTAACATTGTAAGGGTCCTTTTCAGACCTGTACTATTTGGCAGGCGCTACAATGAAGTACATCTTTGTCTCATTCAGTTCCACTTTTGCTAAGATGTGAACATTAGAACCACAGCATCCACTGTTTTGTTTGCATTTCTTAGGAAAAATTCTGCTGGCAGAATTTTTCAAAGAATGAGATGCAGGACATGCCAAAGCACCAGGTTTGGGGTGATGCCTCCACCAAAGAGCATCAGGCAGTACCCTGAGAACAGCTGTGCCAAGGCAGACAGGGCAGGGCAGGCAGAGACAGGTCTCATGGAGTTTTGTTAGTTTAGGCACACTGCCCCTGAAGAATGAAATGACACAATCAGTTAATATCACACAAACCCTTGGAAAGGTAATGACTATTCTAAGCTTCTGTTGACTGGGCTTGTCTACACTTTGACTCAGGTACAAATCCCAGAAGGGAACCTAAGCTCTTAATTTCCTGAAGAAGACAGTAGAGACATAACAGCCTAAATAGATGCTAGGTCTCTAAACATTCTATTTTCTACTTCAATTTCATGTCTTGGCCCAGAAGAGGTCAGTCAGGTCAGGTGATATCACAGCTGGGATAGCTGGAATCCTTTAATTGTCCTTTCCTACCCTCTCAAAAAAATAAAACAAAACAAAAACAGCACTAGTCTTTTTCAAATCACTGATGCAATTTATATCCAACTTACAGTCAGATTCTAGGAAGTGAACGTCAGTGAACTTCAGCATAAACTGAACTTTGTCTTTATGAATGTTTCTTAATCTGCAAACTTGTGTATGAATCATCCTATGAGTTGATTAGCAGTGTTTTTTCAAAAAAAATCCAAAGAAAACTATTTACTCTGCATACAGACATGTCAATCAGCAACTTGATGTACCACCTTTTTGTGATAAGAACATTATGCATGGTTTTAAGAACAGACAAAAAAAAAAAAATGGTTCGCTATTTGACTGTTGTAGAAAACATGACAGTAAAAGGCAAGTCAATGACTGGATCCAAACACTCTAAGGTTCATATTTAATAAGTAATACTGTACTGGACATTTGAGTGGCAGAGAATAGCCTCTGATTTTGTACCTGGCATGAATAACTGGGTAACTGGATTTCTCGGTCTTTACAACCTCCCTATCCTTCTGTGACAGAACACTTCACAAACAGGAGTTAACTTATTGCCTTATTACCCCTAATGAGAATGGAAGTTTTACAGACTCCATCCAGATGCTGAAACAACTGCATGGAGAGCAGCTGGGAGCCAGGTGATTTCTACCTCTGACACACAACCTGTCCAAACAGCTGCTATGCTGTTTGTCTCCAGTCATGTCTGGTGGCACAGAAAGCTATCAGGTAAGCTGAGACTTATACAGAGACTCGCAGGTCTGTATCCCCCAAAGTGCAGTCCAATGTCTTAATTCCAAGACCAAACACAAATGCCTGTTTGCAGGTGCATATGAAATCTCTGTTAAAGATCTCAGCTCCTAATATCCCCTACATTTGTCCATGACATCACTTCAAAGAGCAGCATGGTCTCATGCACCAGGTGGGGTACAATTAAGTGTTACTAGAGAGAATGCCTTGTATCATTGCATCATTCACAGTTATCTGGTCCCCGGTCTGTTAGCCAACATAAATATGTGTGCTCTAAAAACTACAATAATTTTACAGAATCAGTTTGTGGCAAAGCAGAATCAACAAAATGCTACTAACTAGACTTTCCATTCTCACGATCCTTTTCAAATACTATTTAAAAATGCAGACTTACCTTAATACTGGCCCTGGATAATTTGATTTTTTACTTTAAAAACTGTAGATTTGTATATTCACAGGTTTTCCATCCACACTTTTATAAGACTTGCAATCTACGAAAAGTCTAAGGGCTACTGACATAACACAAACAGAAACTAAAACAATATGCAAAGCATGTGACACAGTTAATGATTTGCTACCTGTCAATAACTTATTCTTTTGAATGTATTATAAAAAATATATTCTAAAAGGTAGGTTTAGAAGTCCCTGTCTCTGTTAATGTACTATAAAATTTTCTTCAATAAATTTATTTCATACTTTGTCCCTTAGAGGGAAAAAAATAGAAAAAATGTACCAATGTCCTCCAGTATGTGTATATATATATGTGTGTGTGTATGTGTGTGTGTGTGCTTGTTCAAACTTAAAATTTAGTTTGTTACACCTGTTGAGCAAAAGCTAATAAATATTTATGGAAATGTATACGTATATATGTGTGTTTTTATATGTGTGTTTATATATATATATATATGTATGTATATATATATATATGTACATTTATGTAGCTCGGAGATTTATGGAAAAAAAATATATATGAAAAAAATATATAGTTAAAAGATACAGTAAAATATACTTTAAAATATTTGTGAAAAGCTTTTCTGTGCAATGATATGTGAAGAGACTGCATGTGTCCAGGGGCAAGTGATTAATTGTTTTCCTCTGGTAAAACTGCAGGTGTTTGCAAGAGTCTGTTCCAGCTGTGCTATCATTTCTCAACACAACGTTCCTGCTACTGAGAAAATCCAGAGCATGTTTAAATGAGCTGCAGGGTATGATGAGCAGGTGTTGGGATTAAGCCTCTCTGATTGTGCTGCACAGGATGATACAAGCCCTCAGCAAGAGCAGTCTATAGCTCTTCTAGATCTTAGGACAGGAAATATAATCCTATCAGTGTCTTCATGGGTAACGTAAGATCATCTCTTGTCCTGTTTTGTACTCCCTCCTCTATATAGATTAGAAACATCCTAGTCCTAAGTGGTTTTTGCAGTGCCTGAAATTTATTACTATTTTCAGGTCAGCACCTTAAGAATGGAACCTGTGGATTGAGAGATTTTTCCAAAGCTAAACAAAACAGTGGCTGGACCCCAAGCAGTACAGCAAAATTCCTGGTTCAGTTGTGGGACAATGCATTCACTGCCTTCTGAAAACCTGCTTATATGTATATAAATATTTTTATGTACATTTATGTAGCTCAAAGATTTATGGAAAGAAAAGAAAAAAAAAAAAAAAAAAAAAAAGCCTGGAGAGAAGGATCACAGGCCAGCAGGAGAGCACCTGGAGAGCAGCACTCCAGCCAGTAAGGCAACTTCATCAGAGAGACTCAAATGTCTCTCTGCTAACACACGTAGCATAAACAGAAGGAGTTAGACATGTAGACTGCAGGGCTATGACCTCATTGGTATTGTGGAGATGTGTTGGGATGGCTCCCATGACTGGAGTGTTGGAATGGAAGGATGCAAGACCAAACAGATGAGGTCCTCTATAGACAGATAGAAACAGATGAGAAGTAAGCTGCAATATAATAGTATAACAATATAATAGCAATAACAATATCATTCTCTGGTAGAATTTACCTTTTGTGGACAATATTTCCTTCAACATTGAACTAAGCTCTTGCAGCAAATTGAAAGTCAAAATATGATGCCAGTGTAAACCTATGTAGTCTTTTCCAAGAAGTACAAAAGGGATACCTCACACCCATTTCTTGTGTTCCCCCCGGACTTCCATAAAAACCACCAGAAGGCATAGGGCCACTGGTTCTTCATAAACTTCATTTCACTGGGAGCTCAGTTGATGAGACTATAAAAGTAGCTGTAGACAAAACAAGGCTGTGGCAACCTGTCTGTGGACTACATTACCTACATTTAGCAGTTTTTACCAAGACTGTCCCTCTCCATGAGTCTGGGGCAGACATGAAAAGCAGGTGACCTCCAGTAAACATTGATTTCTTTTAAATTATAAAAAATCTCTAGCTATGTAAGTCAAGTATTATCATTCTTTTCAGTATGAAAGAATTTTTGGTCATCTGAGATATGCATTCTCTCAGAATGATAAAAATACATATAAATTTGCAACATAGCAATAAATACATTATATAATGAGTTTGTTACGTAGTTTTAAATACTTATAATTCCACCTCAGCATTTTAAAATTTCTAAGAGGCTTTGCAAGCTGTTTGCCCAAATGGTGAGTAAGCTCCTGGGGCTTTAAGGGAAGATGTCTTAAATCAGCCAAGTCACACACTCACTGCTGTGACCTTTGTTATTATTAAATAGATGACACAAACTCTATACTAGAGAGAGAGAAAAAGAGAAAGAGGTTTACGCATCTGATCCTTGGACTGTAAATCAAGCAACTTGAGCTAAATTACTGGCTGGATGATTTATTTGTTTTCTATCTAGACTTGCCATTGAAGAAATCACATTGTGACAAAACTCCTACGGTATACAGCTTGTTATTTGCTTCTAAATGTAAATGGAAGGACCTTTTTTCTCTGCTTTAATTAGTGTTAACAGGACATTGAATAGTATATATTTGGAATAGTTGACTTTTTTTCAGACATCAGAAATTAAGATCTTCACTAATACTAGCATAGAAATAAACAGGATGAAATGCCAACCTGCAACAAACAGACAAACAACAACAAAAACAGGATTTCTGGAGATTTATTGTGTAATTTTCTCTTTACATTTGATGTTTAAGCTTTGCAGTCAATTAATATTTTTGGTGCTGGTATTAATGGATGTTACAGGAGTTAATGCATGGCTCGAAACAGTATATTGGTTGAGGACTTCAGTATGATAGCTTCCCCTGTTTCTCTATAAGTTACTCCAATATTGTTGTACAATTTATCAGTAGTTTTCTATCACCACTGCTAATTTCTATGCTGCTACATCAGAACCCTCAGCCACCTGTTCAGCAAACACAAAAGTTGAAACTGTATGGCATACATATGCTCTGAGCAGCATTAACATATCGATTTTTAGGAGAATCTCATAGAATTACAGAACAGTTGAGGTTGGAAGGGAACTCCGGAGGCCATCTGGTCCAAACCCCTGCTCGAGCAAGGCCACTCAGAGCAGGTTGCCTGGGACCATGTCCAGGCAGCTTTCAAAGATCTCCAAGGAGGGAGACTCCACAGCCTCTCTGGTCAACCTGTGCCAGGGCTCTGTCACCCGTACAGTAAAGTGCTGCCTGGTGTTCAAAGGGAACTTCCTGTGTTCTAGTTTTTTGTCCTGTTCCTGGGCACCACTGAACAGAGCCTGGCTCCGTCCTCTTTGTACCCTCTCTTCAGGTATTACTGAAGACACATTGCTGACATCTCCCTGAGCTGCCTCTCCTGCAGACCGAGCAGCTCTCTCAGCCTTTCCTCTCACAGGAGAGGTGCTCCAGTCCCTTCATCACCCCTCCCCTCCCCCCCCAATAATCTCCAACAAGCCAGATGGCCACTGGCTTTCTACATCTTCCACACAATGTGGACAGGCAATGTAGTCATCATGTTATGGCCTACATCCCCCCATGCAAAAGCTCCTTTGCTTCTATTTGGTTTAAGGTCTTTTTACTTAACTCTACCAGGTATTAAGCATAAAAGCACAGTGAAACTCAAAGAAAAATACTGTAAGTACCAAGACATAGATGCATATCTTCCTAAAAATATGTCTTATAAATAGCAATGAGTTGTATTAAAATAACATGAAAATTTACCAACCAAAATTCTTCTCAATAAGACTTTCAGACACCACTGCCTAAGAAGATGATATAACTATCTCAAAAATTGTTCTTTGTACTACTATTCAGTTGATTAAATTACCTCAGAATTACATGCTTGTGCTTAGATCTATTAGACTGTTCCACAGCCACAGTGGAAAAGCATTTATCCCCAAGTATTGTGCCTGAAAGGGGAGAAAGACAAGTGCCAGGACTCAAAGATTTCTTAAGTGCTGAAAATATAAACAGTGGCATTGTGGGATTTCCAAAATTACCATACTGCATTTCATGTATCTAATAGTTGTAGAAAATTAATCGTACATCAAATAGCATATTGAATATCACCAGCAATCTCATTTGAGGTTTATTGAAACACAGCTTCTTATTATTTTTATTTATTTATTTATTTATACTGGCTAGTCTAACATTATCTGATTCAGAAAAAAAAAATCCCTCAAAATTTTTTATTAATAGCGTAAGACAACAACTTAACCGAAAGAATAACTTAAGGCAATGCACTCATATTTCTTTGTACCACATTAGAGAGTGTAACAGCAAGACTTTCACTATGTCCCTATTATCCTCTGTTTTATAAGAAACATCAAACTTGAAACTGGTAAGCTTGTGCAGGAAATGAAGACGACAAAGACGACAAAGGAACCTGGAATTAATTCTCCAAAGGCACCCACTGCTGCCACCTACAGACGAAACAAATTCAGAGCTCCTACCCAATAATAGAAAATTTATTTTACTACACCATATTAATTAAGAGTAGTAAGTATTCCCCAGGCAACAGGTCTACATTCTCCCCCCACCCCCCCAAAAAAAAAAAATAATAATAATAATAATACAAAAACAAATCTGTGATGTTAAAAATAACTAGTAACTTACTACTTCTCAGTTACCAACTATATGGAAAACTTCAGGTAAATCATTTTAGAAATCTTCCTAACATTTTCAGAATTTTCTTAGAAGTAGGAAACCACTGAAATACTCAATTTAGTTTTGCTTAGCTAGAACCTTCATTTAACAGTACAGCAACTGGACTTTACCTAGTGAGTGAAAATGAGTTGAATATACCACCAAACCAGTATACATATGTGCTGTAAAATCAGCACAGTGGAGTACCTCAGGACTGAGTAAGTTCAGGTCTAGTCACGATTCCTTATAAAGCAATAGACTAGGAAATTATATGAAAAATACTGAAATATTGTGTATAAAGGTATCTTGTTTATTCCGGTAGCACACATGCACACAGAAAGGCCTCTTTCCTTCAACCTAAGGCATCCTTTTCTGCTGTCTCTATTTCATGATTCGATTAGCCTGAAAAATAATAAATAAATATATTATATATTTTTTAAAACAAGGCAACATCTGGGGAGGAATAATTCAGATAAACCAAAGAGCTCAGCTTGAAGCCCTAAAGATAGGGATGTCCAGTATCTGCACTGTGGTTCAGTTGCTGTCTATGGCTTTTCTGATGGCTAGCAACTAACAACTGCAATCAAAGTCTATGCCCAGAAGCAGATATTTTTAATTGCTGCACGATACAGGCCTGCACAACATGCTGCCAGCGAGCCTCATGTGCATCACAAAATAAATTGTCTGAACGGGTGACAGCAAAGTAATGCATACTGTTAGTGTAGCTGAAGGGCTGGTTAGCACTTTTAAGTGTACTAACATGCAGCTAAATTCACACTGATGAAGTGGCCTAGAGGCAAGCACACTGTTGGTGCCTGGACAGATGCACTGCTGCTGTCTGACATGGCAGCTGAAGGGCACTGTATGTTCTCTGACCTTGGAGGACTGCTGGAAATCATGGGTTGTGCACTGATACTAGCAAGCGCAGCATGGCAAGGCAGGTAGCTGGGCCTGCCACCACTGCCTCACTGCCAGGAACAGCCTCCGCCTTGCTACTGCCCAGGAAGCCAAACATGTCAGGTGGGTCTGTGGCAGACTGAGAACTCGCTATGGGAAGAGGAGATACATTGCATTACAGTGGGATACACCACTTTGTCACAGATGGGAAGATGCAGACCTTTATTAGCATGCTGAAGTCTTTAATAGCTAATCTCCTGGCATATATTGCATGTTACTTGCCTACGTTAGGGTATAAGCACACCAAAAAAATTTGACATTTCATGAAGTTATGAAGTTCTGTTGAAGCCATGAAGTTTTGTTTTTCAGTTCCATGCCACGGTCTGAGTCGTTTTTATCTAATTCCTAAGTTTTGGAAGTTTGCCTCTCAAGATTGCACTTGAGAATATGCACCTCTTCAGAAAGCACAGAGAATCTGTCCTGTTTTGCCCATGCAAATCCTAGAAATGGCCCCAGATCACATTTATTTTCATATAATGAGCACTTAAGAACAATTTAAATTAAAAAAAAAAAAAAAAAGTGACCATGTAACTCTTTTTTGTGCTCTGTATCTTTATTATCATTTTAAAATACATATTTTTATAGATAATATATTATTTACCTCTACCTATTTTAACTATTTTATTATGGGTAATGTATGGAATCATTTACATGTATAAATTTACTTGTATAAACAACCAGATAATATTTGAAACCAGACCTTGAAATTGCTGACATTGGTAGTAGGATGATAGGTGGAGCAGGTGATCTTGAAGTTCTTTTCCAACCTTAATGATTCTATGATTCTATGAATATTGCTAAAGTTGCCTATGTTAATATTAGTTGCATTAATTTCAGGTTAAAATTTATTTATCCTTCTTTTGCAGGTACTTTAAGGAGAGAACGAGTGTGCTGTAATGTCTCTAAGAATGCCAGTTGGAAAGTAATCAGGAGTTTCAGAGGGGGCGCTACATATCTGAATAGGTGAACTGTGTGGTGTAGACTGTAGAAGGCCGTTTGCAAACATATTACTATTTGTATGACAAGGACAAAATTTCACAAAACCGCAGAACGGCTGAGGTGGGAATGGGACCTGTGGGGGCCAGCTGATCCAAAACAGTTCAAGCAGGGCCACCCAGAGCAGGCTGCCCAGCCCCATGTCCCACAGGTGGCTTTACAAGATCTCCAAGGGGCAGACTCCACAACCTCTCCTGTGGTGTCGCCACCACGAACCCATAAGAGCCGGGCTCCCCTCAGGGCCGTCCCAGGGCCCTGCGGAGGGCGGAGCGCGGGCCGGGAGGCGGTGCAGGGAGCCCGGCGGCTTCCGCCTCGCCGGTGTCGCCGCCCGGGTCGCTTTCGGTGGCCGTGAGGGGAACGGGGCCGGGCCGGGGTTGGTGGCGGTGGGGTGGGGATCGTCGCGGCGGAGATGGTGTCGCTGCTGCCGCGCATCGAGCGGCTCTCGTCGCGCGTGGTGCGGGTGCTGGGCTGCAACCCGGGGCCCATGACTCTGCAGGGCACCAACACCTACCTGGTGGGCACCGGGCACAGGTAACGGCACCGATCCGGCGGCGGGGGAAGGGGCCGGGGCCGGGCTGCCGCCGCCCCTCGGCCCCGGCCCCTTCCCCCGCCCGTGTTGGGGCCCGTGCGCTGCCTCCGGGGAGGGAGACGAGGAGCAGGGGGAGCCGCCATCGGGCTCGTTCGCCGCTCCCTGGCGACCTTTTAAAGAATAAAATTAAAAAATAATAATAATAAAAAAAACCACCGTTTTTAGAACCGGGCCCCCAGTGTCGAGGTCTCAGCATGCTGCCCTTAGGCTGAAGGGGAGCAGGTGGGCAGCTTGCTACAGGCCTCGGCACTGCCCGGTGGCACAAAACCGGTCAGAGGGCACAAAAATGTGGGTTTGTGGAGCAAAACGCTGAGCCCCTTTGTAAACGGTGCTGTCACGAGGTGAAATATTATAGAGGAAAGAGTCTTGGATATATTGCTTTGTGTGTGTGAAAGGATAAACCCTACCTCTCAAGTATAGCAAGCTTCAAACCCTACCTGTCAAATATAGTAAGTTTCCCATTAAGGAATATAAACTTTGAAAATTTAGCAGGTTTGGAAATATATATATATATAAATATATAATACATTATATTTATATACATACATACTAGATACGTACACATATAAATACATATATAAGCTGAGGGAAGCCTGCCTTCCTGGACTTCACATAGTTTTGTGTGGAGTGACCCAAGCATCTATAATATCTCCCTGATCCCAACCTGATCCCAATAAATGAGTGCAGAGCTCCCCGATTTTGCCTGCATTAAGCTAGACCAAATCTAGCAAAACCTTGCCTTGATTGTGGTGGGTGGGTTGGTAGCAGAGCTGTGCCTAAAAGCAGGGTTTGAATGGTGGTGTGCTCAAATAATTTAAAAAGATGCTAGAGCCAGGATGGTTCTGTGTTAGTGATGGAATTAAACTGTAATCTGATAATCCATAAGGACTGAGAATTAAAATAACGTTATGTGGCTTTTAACTGGTTTAATGATTAAAAACTCTTAGTAAAATTTAGCTGGAGATATCCATTATTACCACAGTTACATGCAATGTCATTATTTTATTATTTTTTTTACCATTATTTAACTCATATGAGTACTCTAAATTCTCTGTGTTCTTCTGTGTGTTTTCTTTTCCTTTTTTTTTTTTTTTTTTTTTTGGTCCGTATGTAGAAGAATCCTTATTGACACTGGAGAGCCAGCTGTTCCTGAATACATTGGCTGTTTAAAACAGGCACTGTCCGAGTTCAACATCTCAATTCAAGAAATTTTAGTGACACACTGGCATCATGATCATACTGGTGGAATACCTGATATCTGCAAAAACATCCCTAGTGGTAGGCCAGATATTTTTATATATTGTTGAATTTATGTTAGGTATGTGGCAAGAAACAAGTTTTGTATAGTCCTTCTGTATGCTTCAGCTGGATTATTCTTCTAGAATCTCCATGTAAACCACATGTAATTTAACAGTACTATTGTAAAGTATAGAATGAGAACAGTGAATAATCTGAGTATCACAGTTGAAATACTACTTTTTTTTTTCTTCAATACCTGTGCATAATGTCATAGTGAATTTTTCTTACAAGTGAATAATAAGCAGTTTACACATTATTAAAAGATGTGAGAAAAGCTTGATACTCTCTACATTGACAGTAGAGAAAAATAGAAAAGAAGTTCCTTTCTACATTGACAGTAGTGACAAATTGACTATTACTTTTACTTGTGTAAATCAATAAGAAATCTCTGAAAAATAAACATGAATAACTTTGATATTTCATACAGAAGACCATAAGAAATAGCTGACAAGTTCTTAGGCCTCAAAACATTTGGAGAAGAAAGTAGGGATATTTACAGATAAATTCTGATGTAAAATGTGCATTGCGTGTTGATAAGCAGTAAGACATTTCTCTTTTGATATCTGAGAAGAGAATAAGCAATAAAAATAATACAGCTCATCTTAGTTCTGCTGGACTTTTTCACTGGCTTTTGTAAAGTTGTAAAGTCATCAGGTTTTGTAAAGTTGCCAGATGCACATCTTCAAAGAAGCCTGGGCACTACTGGAAACAACATGGGTGTCTTTGTGAGAATTTTGATCCTGTCAGCTCCTGAGCGTGACAAAGAAGACTTGCAAGGGATATAAATGCCTGGTTTCTGGGTTGCCATCCATACCAAGGCATTCAGCACATAAACAGTTCGGAATGATAGACACTGAGGGAAGTTTCAGGGCAAAAAGGCTCCATTCGGTGTCAAATAAATGTTGAATAGTGCTTCTGTGACTCACAACACAGAGCTTGAGCACCAGAGTCTTAGTGCTGTTCCAGAGACTTATTTTTTGGCTCTTGATGAGTCAAGAAGGAACAACATTTGCAAAATGTAATAATTACTGGATTTTTTTTCCTACTAATTTCACGAGTGCTTTTTCATCTTCAAAATTGCTGCTGGTACAGAGTAGAGTATATCAGATTCAGAGTACAGTAGTGAGACTTCACTGCTCTGTAACTCTAGAAGGTTGTTTAATAAACATAAAATTACTGTTCAGAATTTCTTGCTTCAAGTTTTGCAGTGTAATAGTGTGTAATGATTAATGGTACATCTACAAAGAGTAAAAGTAATTCTGTGGAGTTAACTTCATTAGTGACAAATTTAAAATATGAACCATTATTTTCTTTGCTTTCTTTAAACAGACTCTGAATATCGCATCTGTAAGCTTCCTCGTGTCCCTGACCGTGAAGAAATAATAGGAGAAGGAGGACATAAATATTCATATCTTAAAGATGGGGACGTGGTACAGACAGAGGGAGCCACACTCAGGTAAACACTAATTTCTGCAGCTTTGCTCAATCACCTTTTTCTTCAGAATTCTGGCACATATATGTATCTTAACTTTTAATGATTGGTAATCCATAGATCTGATCCTGTCAACATTTAGTCTTGTAGGCTTCCTATCATAATGCAGAAGGGTATGCTTACCCAGAGAAGTTGTTCTAATGAATGAGTATCAGGCAGGAATCAGCCTTTAGTCTTTGGCCTCGCCAGAGAAATTAAGAATATTTCCCTTGAAAAATAATTCCTTAGGAAAAAATCATACAGCATTTTATGTAATTTCTCATTACTCAAGTAGTCATGGTGTAAAATTAATACCTTTGGGGATGTTTATGTTGGAAAGATGGAAAAGGTAAAATATTTCCAAAGGAGACATTAAAACAAATATTTAGCATTGAAACATTAAATTTTAATCCTTTTAGCTGTCAGGTTCTTGCAAGGTACCAGCTGGGAGAAAATTCTTCCCAGGGAGCACATTGCCTATCTTGTTTGCATGAATGAGTCTAAAACGAATGCTACCCTCTGTCACACAGGCACCAAAAAAAATCGTTGCTCATTCTGTCTCCAGAATTCTTTCATCAACAAGGCATTACTCTTCTCAGGACATATTTTGCTTGTTTTGTTCAGTTTAGATGTGAATTATATCCCACTTGTAGAACATGCAGCTGGCTGACCAGAAGAAAAGCTGTAAAGATAAAGGTTTAATTTGACCAAAAGCGTTTTATTTTTTAAGTTTAAAACAAAATACACAGGGTGGGCATAAAAATATTGAAGACATAACTACTGTAAGTATTGGGACATAATCAACTTACAGATGGAAAACAATTTGACTCCAAGCAAGGCAGGGGCAATACATTTTGAAGTCTGCAGTTATGCAACCAAATTTCAAGCTTGACTAAAAGCAAATAATCTCAACTGGTTGTTTAGTCAATACTTTAAGGATAGATGTCCATCCCATTGGTTCTAAAATAACAATATCTGCATGTTACATTTCATGTTACAGTTAGCAACCTTCAAGTTCTAAAGGAGGTGTGCCAGGCTGCATTGGGTTCTTATTTGTTTGTTTTTAACATGTTAATAATGAAATTTCCAGGTGAAGTTTCATAAGGAACTGGAAGATACCACCTCCCACAAAGACAAGGTGTAACCTATCAAACTGATTTTATGTTGCCTCAGCAGAGCAACATACTCACATACTTTCTGCTGAACACCATGTTCCGTAAGAGGTGGGAGTCATTGCAACACACAGTGGTGTGCCACTGGCCTCCCAGCCCTGCACTGACTTGGCTGGGTGCTGTTTAGCATTGGCTTGTACGCCACTCTTAGCACCAGCTCTGTAAATTCATAGTCTCTGCTTTGATGCAGTGATTTTGATTGATTCTGTTGAATTTTAGTGATGCTGGTCCAAGTTGCATGTTTTCAGCTTGAATCAGAAGGCCTTCTGTCTTTTGAAAACTGTAGTGCAAGGATACTGCAGTGCAGCTCCATGGTAGCTCAGGTATACTATACATATATCAACTGTTCTCTAATGTGGTATTCGTTCAAGTTGGGGGGTCCTAAGTCCATACCTTTTGGATGTTTCATGACTTGCACATAGAACAGCTAAAAGACCACAATTCCTTGTATTTTAAGGTTCCACTCCACTGTGTTATGGGACTTTCAGAGTAAAATAAATTTGGGGAGACAGAATTTTATTTGGGTTGGGTCCAGTAGTATACAGTGAATTTCCAAAAGAATTAGCAAAATCACCCTTACCCTCTTTTGCCAAATACTATGTATATGTCATGAACTTTACACTTTTCAATCTAGAAATAACGTCATTTTTTTCTTTCTTAAAACATCAGAGTAAAGCCCTCTGTACCACAAATTTTACATGATTAGCAAGCTACCTTAATGTAATTTTTTTAAGTGTCATGTAATTCAGTGTATATTAGTGATGATGTTATGTGTTCTCTACATGGCCTAAGAAAATGAACTATAGTTAGATGAAATGATACTCTGTTTACGTTGACCTTCTGAGTACTACACTTTTTCAGACTTTCAATCTGACTTTCTTGGTACTGTACTTTTTCTCATTCTTCTTGTAGACTACTCAGTAGGTGTATCATTTTATCATTGTTTCTAGCTTCTGAAAATTAAGCTACAAGTTCTGTATGACTGGTGTATGAAAAATTTACACTTTCATTGTTCTTCTTTAGAGTTTTACATACGCCTGGGCACACTGATGACCATATGATTTTACATCTAGAAGAAGAAAATGCTATATTTTCTGGTGACTGTATATTAGGGGAAGGAACAACAGTAATTGAAGACCTGTATGATTACATGAAAACTTTGAAAAGGCTATTAGAAATGAAGCCAGATTTAATATATCCAGGTTAGTTGTTCTATTTTGAACTGCTATATATTACTATATAAACTGTATCTTCTCTTAATACGTCAAACATCATTATTAATGTCACAACTACAGTTTATTACTTAATGTACTGCTAGCACTAAGCTATGCCGACTTAATAGCATGGAGTTTTGCAAGACTTAAAAATCTTTCAGCGATAGATGTCTTTCTTTCCTGTGATTTCTCCCTCTGAAGGTGAACAGATTATGCTTCTGTATTAAAAGCATACAGAGGCCAGGATCTTTTACTGTAGGAACCATAGAGAAAATTGGGTATACTTTTATTAAACTATCCATGACCCTTAATGTTACCCTGGAAGAGAAAAACAATAGTTGTTCTTTTGGTCCTCTGCAGCCCTACGTACACTGCCAATGTGGGTAGCTTTTGTTAGTAATGTTTTTAGGAGTGTTTGTAGTAGTAGTTAGTAGTAATAGCGTAGTTAGTAGTAGCAGTGTTAGTTTTTTGTTGTGTTAGTAATGTCTTGGAGAGAGAGATCTATCTTTTGCAACACAGATTAATCACAAATTCATCTTGAGAGGCTGCAGAACTGTCAAATGGTTATCTTAGTTAATGACTTAGCTCAAATTTGAACGAGAGCCAAGAGGTCGAACATCATGTTCTAAAAATAAATTGCTGATTCATTCGGTCTATGACATTGCTTTTCATTTTCTCTTCTTATCTCCCCCAAACCTTGGGAATGCATTTAATTTTCATATAAGCCATGTGTCTATTTGACAAGATTGGATTTTAAGAATTCTTTATGTAACTAAGGTTTAAGCTCCTCATTTTCTTTTCAGAGCTACATCTCAGGATTTTTTCAGACCTTTTCCATTTCATCTTGTTCAACTAGCCATTCTGAGTGACTCTCTATTCTCATTTCTGTCTTCCTCCATTAACCATCTATGCTTAACCTACATAGCCGAATCTCTTTTGTGTTCATTTTTAAAATACACTTATTCTGGAGTAGGTGTTCTTTAAGTGCTTTAAGATCTAAGATCATAAAAATGCTTAGTTATGGGTATTTTTTTTAAATGCTATTTAAGAAAAAATGCCATTCTATGTATTCCATGGATGTGGAGGCTTACACAGAAATAGTATTTATAGTAATTGACTGAACTAGTGGTAAAACTAAGAATATTTTAGCCTCCTGAGTCTCAATCTATTAATGAATGAAATGTTCTGCTTTCTTAAATATCTGGAAGGCATAATCTGTTCCTTCATTTGATTTCTGTCTTCCAAAACCCTATACCCCAAATTCTACTTGGTTTATCAGTTTTATCTGTTGCTTTTCACTTCTTCTTAGTCATTATTTATCTAGATTACACATTCACCAAGGTTGAATATTTGTCCCACTTGTCTGTAACTGTTTGCTACACTGTTTTAAACGTTTTCATGTTGTACTTGCAGTTCGAAAGACAGTGGGACATTATGCCATGCCTTTGATAAGTAGCTAAGCATTGAGATGGTTTGAAGCTAACTTTGTTTCTTTATCCATGCATCACAACGTGTACGTACAATCGTGTAAAAGATAACTACTGCCAAGTCAAAACAATTGTTTGTATGATTGGTGTGTAGTACAATAAAATGATAACTATAGCAGAAGGCAGTTTGTTTTACCAATACGTTCTGTATAACCTCAATACCTTGGTCTTACTGCAGTTTCAGATTTTCACAATTCTTGTATCATCTCTTTTCCCTGTCCATGCTTTAGCACTGACATTGCAGTTTGAGAAATAGATGTAGGAGAGCATGAATTTTTGTAACAAGGTGATTGCTGGCTAGGTGTTAGTAGCAGAACTTTGCCAATCCTTTACTTTTCCTGTTTTTTGTTTGCTTATTGTTTGTTTGTTTGTTTTTGTTTTTAATTGAATGTGGAAATTGCTTCTGGCAAAGTACTCATTGCAATCTATTTTACTGTTCATAGCTGAGAATCCTTGGGAAGAGAAAAGGGTGTTTTAGCCACCAGAGGGCTCCCTAACCTGTAATAATAAACAGTGTTACTTGATAATACAGAAAAAATGGTAGTTAGGAGTCTGTGCAAGATTTCATGAACCAATTATTTTCTTCAGTTTTATTCTTTGTGCTGTAATTTCTCATGTATAAACTTAGAGAACCTATATGTCTTCACAGGGTACTATAAGAATAAATAGTTGCTGCTTTTTTTTTCTTCTATAGAAGACCTGGAATAGACAGAGGTCTCAAATAATAGGAAGCTGTCTGATGCAACATCTAAGTTAATATTGGAAAGATGGTTGTATTGTAAGATCTGTTTAAAATTCTCAGAAATAGTTTAAGTATATGTGGATAATAATTTATTCATGAAGTTAACTATGCTGCTGTCCCTGAAAAATGATAGTGTGAAAGATCCACACCTAAATTTAAAACAAGCTTTCTGACGTAGTTTTAATACCCGTATGTGCATATGAAATGGCTGTAGACCATGTGGCATAGTGAATATGGCATTCTGTTACCTTTACAACACGTGGGTTCCATTCCAGATATTGACACTGGTCTTGTAGGCCCAGTAAGTTAAATCACTGGGAAGTGTAGAAACCAGTTTTAAGACGTCCTTGTGATTCCATGGCCATAATTTTGAATACTTTGATGTGACTTCTGTCATTAGAGAATGACAGAAGAGAATGGACAGTTACCATTACAGTGTCTTTTTTGTATATCTTAATGTTTTTCTAAATTTAAACTTCTGTTTTTATGAATGGCTACATACTTAGTAAACATAATGTTACCAAATATACTGTATAGGAACAATAGCTTCAGATTAAATATATTTGAAATAAATAAATATATGTGCTCATGACAGTATAGCTTTATATTGGCCATTTATTTTTTATTTATAATACTATCTTAGGCTCAGGATACACTTCAATGTACATTTTTAACTTCAAGTCTGCTGAAATGAGTGTATAAGTTAAGATATGCATAAGTATTTTTGACTCTTGCTAAATGATAGATTCATCTGACATTATTTTTTTATTTCACAAATATCATGAAAAATTGTTTGCTCATTTTCTATAAGCTGCCTGTCCTCAGGCAAAATAAGCCATAAATTAAAATGTCTTCAAGTTTAAAACTCATTTAGTCTGTCAACCCAAAACTATAAGCAAATAATGTAATGATTTTTTAAATGTAGTCAAAGAGACTCAAAATAAATTGGTTTGGATGATACCCAATAATTTCTAAAAGACAGTTATTTTTACCGTAGTTGCTGTCCTATTCATTTTATAAAAATTACTTAGCGTTTAGTCAGGCAGAGATGGAAGTTGCTACTGCTACTTCAGGTGAGGTATACAGGGAAAAAAAATTGAAACTTTGCTGTAAAAAGCATGTGATAAATATTTACGCAACACTGCAAGTAAATTTGTCCATAAGTAAATCATAAAGTTTAATTTGTGCACACGTAACTCCCGTGTCTGAAAAATATCTTGATTTCATCTGTTATTTATTGTATCATGAGGCAGTATTTCATTTTCCACAAAGGCTAGTGATTTATCAGTTAAGCCTTTTTCTAATTTTATTCAAAGACCTTTCAGTACGTTGAATGATTCTCATCTGCCTCAGTAAGTCCAGGAAAAAGCATGTGCATCTTGTTTATTACCTAGCCAGATCCACAGTGTTCGACATGTAGCCTTTCATGTGCATTGCTTCTTCCTGCCCTGGCACGTTGGGATTGTCACACTGGTTTTTGATTATATGTGCAAACATGTATGTAGGGGAGTAAAGTATAGTGTGTGAGTGAGTTGTGAAGATCTGTACTGGAAAATTTATCTGTCACAATGTTACTTCCCTCACCTCTGTGTTTTCTGGAGTTAGTTACCCTCCACAACAGGAACAGTAGTACAATACAGGAGTCTTTGCCTCAGCCATTACTCTGCAGAGACCAGTATCAGTTTGTCATCAATATCAGTATTCTCTGTGGGGTGTGAGTCAGGGAGAGGTAATATAAAAACCTGACTCTCAAATCTATTTAGTAGTAAACTCCTTTTTCCTTTTTTCTTTATTGACTAATCTTTATCTAAGTATTTCCTTGCTTTCCTTATACCACTGGAACTATTCCTTTTCCAAATTCAGACTTTTTAAGATCTTCTAATTCCCCTTTCCATCTTTATGCTATTCAAGTGCAGAATGTGATGCAGACACTCAATTTAGTCTATTTATATGAAAAGAAAAAAAAAAAACACTACCATAGTTTACATAAGAATGAGTCGATTATTCGATAGCGTACTTAATTCCAAATGTAAGTAATATCGCTTTGGTACGTGTGTTTCAATTTAGGTCATGGCCCAGTAGTACGTGATGCAAACACTAGAATTCAAGGATACATTTCTCACCGAACTGCTCGTGAAAAGCAAATTCTGAATGTTTTCCAGAAGAATGTTGGAAAATCATTTACGTCCTCAGAGCTCCTAAGTATGGTATACAAGGTAATTCTTGATTAAAAGATTATAGATTAAACTAAAGAAATTGAGGTTATGTTCATAAAATAGTGTGTGACAGCCTAAGTATTTGGGTGAATATCATGGTACCTTTTTAAAAAGAAGAAGAAAAAAGCTTTAAAAGATTTCTGCTTGTTCAAAATGCATGTGACTGCCTTGGATTGGGACTGAGATGATTGTCAAAAATTTCTTCTTTCACTATTTAGATGAGTTTTGTTTCATAGGACCAAACAAAAATACAGTTTTAGTGCTTGGTTTCAAGTGGAAATTACAAGATGACTGTTAATGTTTGATATGTCAAAGTGCGTTTGGACTCTCCTGACAGATTGGTTGGAACGTGTAGTTCCTGATTAATTGGCTTGTGCTTTCACAGAGATGGGTATTGCTCTCAGAAGTCAGGTAGCTTTTGTACGTCATTAGACAGGCATAAAAGTCCTTGTTTGCTACTTCGTTCCTCATGTAACCTCAGTAATTTGAACATATGGTAAGGGGATTGTCCCTTCTAGCAAACAGAGTTCAGAGAGATGCAGCATAAGCTTCAGAAGATGCCATAGTTGACAATGGCTGTGCTGTGTGAAGAGGTCTGTAACAGCTTCACAGCTCATTTTTTCATGGTTCTACAAATTCCTAGATTCCAAAGGAGTGACTACAAGTCACACTGAACATTTTGAAGTGCTGATGTACCATTAACTGTGGCTGTTTATTTAGTTCTTGCAGTTTTCCTGCCTGAAATACTGCAGTTTTTAAGTACGTAGCTGTTCACATGCTTCTGTAAATCAAAAACCATTTTTCCTGTCATTATCAGATAAGAGTGTTTTTTTCAGTACTACTAAAGCTTTAACGTAAAAAATGTCAGAGCTTTTTAAAGATATGCAATTTATTGAGACAGTTTTCTGAGGATTTCTTCTGACAGACTCGTGTTATTCGGTGAAGAACTTTTGTAATTTTCAAAAAGGAGATTTTACTTAGATTATGCTGAATAAAGGAATTTTGAGAAATATTGTTTGTTGTTACTTTCTTAGCACTGATTTTTTTTTAAGATACGCTTTGTCCTCCTGAAACTGTTTGCATACTGATTTACAAATACTAACTGTTAAAGGACATTTAAACTCATGCAAGTAGTATCACGAAATAGAAGTACTATAGGTATCTGGAGAAAGGCCTCTTTAAATTTGTCAGTAAAACCTATGGAAAAATGCTCAGCTACACCAACAACCCAGTGCCAACTAAGTTCAGTAGAACACAGTTGAGTTGGCCAAAGTCTGGATAATAGAAGCGCATGATGCAAAACTTAAGAACAGTAAACAAAAATGTGTTATTAGGCTACTAGTTTAAATGGTGCAAAATTGGTTTACGTATTCTATGCTTTTGTCACTATACATGTAAAACTAACTGAATGTTCAACATAGTAATTCAGAAGAGGAAAATCTATGTTAATAAGCCACGATTTCCATATATTGAAAAAAATCATTGGGCAATATTGAAAGGTATTTAAACAAGTACAAAACTCATATTTGTATTCCCCTTAGGACATTCCTGAAAATTTACTGCTAGCAGCAGAAAAAAATCTCCTAGTCCACTTGAAGAAGTTGGAAAAAGAAGGAAAAGTGTGTAAGTTGTGGGTAGTGGGGTGTAAGGACAGTCATTTTCATTTCAATTTTCTGTGTCCAGGGTGGGGGGAGAGGGAAGGGTCAGAGTCTAATAATATAAATAATATATTTTTTTATCATTATATCTTCTGTTTATTTTAATGATAAATCAGGTAGTAGGCTCAGTATTGGTTCAAAAATAGAGATTTTTTAATACTAATAATAATAGTAGCATGATTTTTATTCCAAGAAAATAGATTAGAATCATGCAAGCAGTTATTTTTATCAAAGTTTGGAAAATAATGGTTTTAAGCATAGTTTGTACAGAATGCCATTGAAGCTTACCAACATGATACTGCACCAGCAGTAATTAAATGTGATCTCAGTTGTTGGTTATTGACATACACTATTGAGTCTAGACCTACACGTTTCTCCAACTTGGCTATACAAGATTGCTCCAGGGTATCAGATACTATGGATTAAACTTATCCCTTCCCTTTCACTGCTGGAGTAGTTCAAGCAGCAACATTTTCTGTTTAGATGAAATAGTGGGTAAATTAACTTTCTCTTTACAGGTAGACTTGCAGTCTTTGATACAAAAAACTTAAAAGACTTTAACTTAAACGTTAAGGAATTGATTTGTCTGAGGAAGCTAGTGACTTTCATCTCTTTAAGCCAGTTTTGCTCAGAACTTTTTCATGTTTACTGGGCAAAAATCACTCAGTTTTCCTCAGAAATCACCTTTGAAATTTGAAGAGAGAGCAGATAGGGAGCTTCAGTCAGATACCTGTTCACAAAGTAGCAACTGCTTGAAACAACTGTGAAGTAATTGAGGAGATATAGATATATATATATATGAGAATATATATGAAGTTCTAGAGGATATACTAATCAGAGGAATTATTGTGGTTCTTTTACTCGAGTTGGAGGTCCTTGATTTAGCTGCGTACTCCAGCTTTCCCAGAAGCACAAGAATTGCCTTTTAAAGTTTTTTGGTTTCGTTTCGTTTTTAATCTTCAATTTGTGCTCATAGAGAAGGAAGAAAGCAATCTCATCAGAACACTTGGGAGTTTCTTGTGATTATCTCAACGGTGTGGAAACAGTTGCTAACTTTTTCAATACAATCTTAGACCCAGTTCTGTAATACACACTTAACATCATGTGACCGCTGTTGGTTTTTCAGTTCAAATTAAGGACATCTGTTAAGGAAAATTGATTCTATTGGTTCTGAGCATGTAGCATAGAAATGCTTGCATACTCACTTTACATGCTCATTTGGCTTTGATACAATGTCCTTACAAGCTAGTCTGAGTTGCAGTATTTCAGGTTTTGTTCTCATTATGGAAGACTTGAGCTGCAGTCATAACACTGTTTGCTTAATTTTCACAAAATATTTTCCCAAAGAAACGTGTTGTCAGTGTTGGTAATAAATGTGACAGCCATATTCCACTGTTACTGGAGAGCTACTCCATGCAAATTATGGCCATATGCTGTCTGCTGCAGTCATTAATTCACCACTACATTCTAGGGATTGCAGTTTATGTGGGTACATAACTTTTAAAGCTACAATTAGGAGTGATAACTGCCTTTAATGATTTACTTTTCTCACTTCAAACAGAAAAATAATGCCTTATATACAGGAGCATGGCACAATATGTGCATTTAACTTTCTCCCATATTTGGATGATTGTCATTGTTTTGCATTTTTAAAAGACCGCTGCTGATGAAAAAGAAATAATTTAACTGTTGCTAATTTAGCAGCACCTTTTTTCTCTCAAGTTCATAAATTTCAAAAAATATAGCAAGTGCTACATCAAATTTATTAATAATCTAGAAATGTTAATATCCTGAACTTAAAACAACTGTAGGATTATTAAACCCTTTTTTATTACTCATGCTTTATATCACTAGAAGTTACATTGTGATACAGATAATGTTTATTAGCTTCCATTAAAATTCAGCATTGGCCTGAAGGAAAGTATTTTAATAGACAAGCTGGTAGAGTTTAATTTTTAAAAATGACAAACAGAAATGTACACATGTACAAGTTAAGGTTTAGGTAGTCTAATGTTTATACATAGCATGTAAGTGTTAATTTGTGAATAATTTGGTCTTTTTTTTCCTTAACAGTACGTGATGCATCTCCCAACTTCAGATGGAGAAACAATTTATAACTTACACAAGATTGCTCAAAAACGTTCTCGATCTGCACAGTTGCTGCATGAAAAAACAGAAAGATGATTGCAGATGACATGTAAAATAAAAATTAATTCTTCTTTCATTTAAAAAAGTACTAACAATTTAAAAACAATGTTACAGTCAGTTAAATGATAATTTTCATATTCTACTTTATGGGACTTTAAAAATTTATAGTTACTGAGGTAAATAAATAGAATGACTGTGAAGAACTGAGTGTTACCTCTGGTATAAAATGCCAAGCTTTATCGTTGGTCACAGAAGACAAATAGCAAAGCCTAAAAACTTAATAAATCAAAGATATAAATCTGTAGTAAAAAGAATAGAAAAGATTTGAAACTAAAGTTGTTTGCATTTGCCTGTGCCTTTGAAAAGTGTCTTTTTAATAATTTACCTGTAAATTCTAAAAAACAACCAATTTTTGTTAACAGGTGGAAATGCTGGGGTTTTTTGTTTGTTTGATTGTTTTTTTTAAATTTATGTGCCTGTGAACATTTTTGCTGGTTACTCACTGAAATATGTTTTAACAAATGCTGAAAGTACTTCCAGACTTCTCTGTTTTCTCAGGCAAACATGATTTCTGTGAAATTAATTCAAGATTCATCATTAATTTTAACCAATTAATGTTAAAAAAAAAGATGCACAAAGTTAGGGCAGACTTAAATTCTATCTTCTAAATTTCTTCTATAAGAAAGGGATTAAAAAGCTGTGTAAATTGACATACCTATTGTGCACCATATGAGGTTAAGTTTTTCTATCACGTTATAACTAACAAGCTTCAAATTTTGCTATTAACTCCATTTAAACTACAAATATTTTAACTAAAGGTTGTATTTGATTGTAAAATACTGTATAGTGTGTTAAAATGCAGTGCTTGAAAATGAATTAAACTTACAGTTCAGTTTTCCATGTAGCTTAAACTTTCAGAATAATGTATAAATATTTGCATTACTTTGTGTATTTAAAATGTATGAGTTTCTTATGATTTATACACTCTTTTAATGCTGGTCCAACTTTAAAAAAAAAACGAGATATGAGATGTTTAAAGGTACCGAAGACAAATACATGTCCTTGAAAACCTTTCAAGTCCAGTCCCTTCATTTGTGCTTGGGTACTTTGAATAGGCATGGCTTAAGAGTTTTCATTATCTTATGAAGTTGATAGCATTTGCGCTGATATCTGAGCCAGATCCAATACAAAAATAAACCCAGGAACAGTGATCCAAAGCTGAAAACATATTCTGAAGTAATAACAAACCACTGAAGAGGGGAAGTGTTAGCTTTCTGCTCTATAAAATGATGCTTTTTGTAAACTTTCTCCATCTGATTTTCAACCGCATCGTGATTTTTGTTTGCGTTCTGTGCCGTGCCATTTTATAGTCTTTTTCAGGTATACTATTCCTAGTTTTTTCTTCCTTATACGTTTTCTGTTTACTTTTCCTACTTTTGTATTTTTCATATTTTATTTATATATACATATATATTATAAACATAAAAATACAAATATATAATTTTGTGTTACTTCTGTATGTTCTATCTTCCAGTACAAACACTTCGTTTTTTCTTCTGCCTCCCACAAACACTGTTTTTTCTCAGTTCTTTTTGGTTTATTTCTCTCTTCATAATTACTCAGAAGCTTTCATGTAGACTTCTTGCCATTAATAATAATTATTTTTCTGTACTTCATGAATGTTTGCTAACCCTTTTCATTGCAAGGAATGAAAAGGTAATTATCATTTCTTTTCTTTTTTAAAAAGCTAATTCACGTGCTCTGAATTATGACATTTTGCACAGAAATATAAGTGGAATGGTATGGTTTTCTGTCATGAGGGGAAGCTTGAGTACCTACAACCAGAGGTTAATAGCCAGAACCTGATATGAAGTGGTGATGTCTCATTACTTTCCCAAGCTAAAAAAGTCTAATGGCAGCCTAAATGTCGCCGAACCATTTTCCTCTGGTTCACTGTGTTTCGTTTTAAATACACGGAAACAACTTCACAACTGAGTTAAAGCATCTTTGGAGTTTGCAGACAGTGAAGAAAGAGATATGATGCAAATCAGAGAACTACATGTTCCATGCTGTGATGCAGCAAACACCTAAAATTCTCAGAAGATGACAGAAATTGCAGTTTAACCAGACTTGACTTGTCATTCATTATCATATATGGTGTCTGAAATTTTAAAAGCAGGGATTGCAGTTACTAAGATGTATATACATACAGTGAAGGATACTTGCAACTGCTATGACATGTTGTAAAAGTCTTAAGACTCCTTGTTGACTGAGATTTTAAGTCAGAAGGAATGTGTATTTAAAAATAGAACAGTAATGTAAGCTATATGCCATGTATGTATAAAAATGGGGATTAGCCTACTTACATCCCTTGCATTTGACTACATTCATCTGTCCAGAATGCACTAAAAGTTAAGAATAAAAATAAGAGAAGGGAAGAAATAATAAGAAATAAAAAGAGAAATAATTCTGTCTGATCAAGATGGAAGGGCAAATGTTGTTCAATGCATTAACTTTATAAACAGCTAGGGACAGACTATTGAAGGAGAACAAATTTGCTTTCCAGCTTTCCTGGCAGCTAGTTTTAAGATACATTCCTGAGAGACAGAATACAAAAAGGTAGGTTTATTAGTTTTAAGAGCTAGAAAAGAATTTCGTTAGAAGTTATACCCCTTTCAGGTTTTCTATTTCTTACTAATTTTATATTTATTGTAAAATGTCATTCTTGGTTATATTTTTAAGCATATTTGATGATGGAAAGGTTTCCAAATAGGAATGGCATTCTTCTGTTTGTATCTGTTACTTCTGGTACAGTAATGTGGTTACTACCAAATCCTCTACAGACTTGCAACCTGCAACAGATCTTGGATTGTCAGGAATTTCCTTCCTAAGTTGTGTGATCATTTTGAAGCCTAGTCTTTCAATATATGGAAATCTGGAAAGAAACGTGGCAAACATAGACAGGCAATCCACTGGCAAGAGGGAGACTAAGGACTGACAGGCAACAGTCTCAAGCATTTTAGATCATCACACTTTTCCTAAGGTGCCATCAGAAACATCATATGGCAGAAGAGGGAACTCCAATAGAAGGAAGGCATGGAAAATATTCAGATGAGGCAACAGGTTTATTTTCTGTTTCAGTAGAGTAATTTATATAAGGATAAACACAAAAATGGATTGAAACCAAGAAGATCTTCATGCCTGTGTGACAGGACTGCAGCCAGATGTTCACAGCATTTGCTGATTACAGCGTGAAAAAAGGATGTCCTACCACAGTCACTTAGTTAAATCTTGTTCCCTAGGTTCTGTGGACATAATTTATTTTCAAGTAGAGTAGAGAAATAGATTCAAGAAAAAAAATAATTTTAATGTTGATACCATCTCAATGTGCTTCACTTCTGCGGTACATTACATCCGTAACTGTACAGTGTGCAATCAAGATCTACTTTCATATCAGCCATTCTTGTTTATGTTCTTCTTGCTTTAGAATTATGAATACTGGTACGGCCAGGAAATGGAGGTATTCCTAAGGTATAAAAACATATTGGTACTGAAATACAAATGCTTGTTCAATTCAGACTTCTTTCTTTCATATATTTAAAAACAATGTGTCAGAGGGGAGGGGAATGTATGTATTCTGTATTTTTAAATACTCTAGATCATCTCCAGTTAAACAGTATCCCCATCTCCCTAATTTAATAAATTTATACAGAACCTCTGAGAATCTTCACAGCCAAGTTTTATTCGTTGCAATATACCTCTGGCTGTGAAAATTCTTGATTTAATGCTTGAGCCTGAGCATAAATCTGGCTTTTGTTGACAAGTGTCATTTAAACTCCTAAGCAACAGCGCTGTGTGCCAAGTTAAGAATCATTATTTCTTGCTGTTGCATGTTTTTTGGATTATTTTGGTTTTCCTTTTTCCTACATGAAATATACTGCAGCTGTATATTGTCAATCTAAACAGCTCTCAGAAAATAGATTGAGGGATGTTACAGTTCTCAACCTGAGCTTGGGGCTTAGCAGCAAAAGGTTATTCTATGATACGTTGTCTTACTGTTGTTTTCGGGGATTGCCTTTAACCCTTTTGTCCTCTTTCTGCCCATATTGATCATTTCATTCCCTATTCCCCCTTTATTACTTTGCCTTTTTCTTCCCTTTCCCCAATACTTTGTTTCCTTTATTTGCCTGCTGATTAAAGCAGTTTTGCTAAATACAGAAATTCTGATTGTGGCCCAAGAACTAATTCCAAAACCCCAACCCCCTTGCCACTGAAGTGTCACACTCACTCAGTAGTTGTTTTTTGTTGTTGTTGTTGTTTTTTCTATTTTATTTGTTTTTTCTCTTACAGTTAATGGATGCCAAAGAAAGTTACTTCCAGGAGGCTCTGAGGCATTTTTGTCCTACTGTTTCTTCATGCCTACACACCGCCCAACATTTGGTCTAGTGTTCTGATAAAAGCAACACAGGAAGTAGACTGGAGAGATATGAGTCTGATAGCTGGTGTTACGAAGCACTTGAGCTATTCCCTTCTAGGACAACAAACTTATTTTTGTCTCAGGTTTTACTTCTAGGAATTGCAAGGGAACAGCGCTTCTAAAAGTGTTACTGGGGAAATTAATATTACTTTAAAAATAAACACTCTAGTATGTATTTATTTTTTAAGAAAAGACTCTAATAAGAGACTTTCTTGCTTGAATTTTGGCACATTGCTTTCAAATACAGTGACTACTGTAGCAAGCCTGGTAAATTTCTGTTTTTTAGTCTACAAAACATGGAACTGTGAAGTAAAATGGAAAACAAACCAACAGAGTATGACAAAACATGATAGACAATATGTTTCAGCTAACTATGTAATTCTTCTCAGTCACGTTGCTAGAAATGGACTATTCAAAACATTTAGAACATTATTTCAGAGTTGCAGTGTTGGAGTATTGTACTTCTAATGTAAACATAATAATACTGACAAGTGGGTGTGAATATTTATATATACACACACATTATTTATATGGGCATTTTTAATGAAGTTTCAGTCTAACTTTCAAGTGAAATAGAATCATGGAATAAAACAATCATTTAGGTTGCAAAAGACCCTTAAGATCATCAAGTCCAACCATCAACTTAACTCTACAAAGTCCACCAGTAAACCGTGTCCCTTAGTGTCACATTCACACATCTCTTAAATACCTCCAGGGGTGGCAACTCCACCACTTGCCTGGGAGCCCATTCCAATGCCTACCCAACCGTCCCATGAAGAAATTCTTCCTAATACCCGATATTTCTAAGTAATTATAAAATTTATCACAGGGACAGTTCCCTCTTTTATAGTTAGTTTTTATTCATGAGTTCAGGCATGTCAAAAAGTAGATGCGATGCCTGGTCCTACACTAGGCAGCCCGATCTCCAAGTCACTGGTCCACACTGAAAGAAACCAGTTCATAGACATAGACTGTCTGTGGTGCACGCTCTGCTTTCAGCTTTGATGAGGCAAAACCGTTCTGAATAGCTGCATCGTAACATCAGGATTCGTTAGCAGCTGGCAGCAAAACCCCTTCTGACAAGGCTTAAATTCAGCCATAAGCTACACCTTTTCTAGAGGTTGATCTCCACGTATCCATTGTGAATATCTGTCAGCTGGAAGCTTTAACAAAACTAGTATGATTTTGTTATACTAGTTATAGGGAGGGTTACTGTGTTTTCTGTATCTGTGCTGACTTTTCTTAGATTTGCCTATATTGGGTCCAAAACAGCTTTCTGCTTTGGGAGTGGGTGGCTTATTTTTTTGTTTTATCCACATCTTACCTGTCTTACCTCCCTTTTAATGTCTTTCCCTCGTTCCCTATTTCCCGTTTAGCTTTCCTGCCCTTCTGCTCGGCCAACTTTTCGGACCACGCTCGTTATCTCGGGCCGTAAGCTGACGGGACGCCGGGAGCCCGCCGCCTGCTCGCGGCACCCGCAGGCTGTGCCTCAGCTACAGCGGTGACAACCCCGGCGAGCCCAGCTTTCCCCCCGCTCCACCCGCAGCTCGGGGAGAGGCCTGACGATAAACACAGCTCGGCGAGAGCCAGGGAGGCGAGAAGCGACCGCAGCCGGGCTCGAAGCAGCGGCGGAGCTCGACCCCGCTCAGGCGGCCGCGCGCCGCCGCCATTTTGTGCGCGGGGCCGGGACCCCACCCCCCCCCTCCACCGCCCTCGGGGGGCTCCGAGCACCGCCGGGGCCGCTCGGTGGAGGCTCCCCGCCGGCCGGCAGGGGCGCTGGCGGCGGCTGCTCCCTGCGGCCGGGCAGCGGCGGGGCCGCGGCGGGCGGGGCGGGGTGAAGCGGAGCGGCGGCGGCTGCCATTCCCCCGCCGCGCGGCCGCCTCCTCCTCCTCCTCCTCCTTCCCCCTTCCTCCCCCCCCCCCCCCCCCCTCCGCCTCTTCCTGGCCGCGGCGAGAGGAGCTGCGCTGGCAGCGGGGAGGCGGCGGAGCCCGGCTGCCGGCCCGCCATGGCGATCCGCAAGAAGAGCAACAAGAACCCGCCGGTGCTGAGCCACGAGTTCGTCGTGCAGAACCACGCCGACATCGTGTCCTGCATGGCCATGATCTTCCTGCTGGGGCTCATGTTCGAGGTGAGCCGAGGCGAGGCGAGGAGGGGAGGCGCGGGGCAGCGCGGCTGCCGTCTGCCCGCCGAGCGCACGCCCTGCGGGAGCCGCCGGGACACCCCCCGGGGGGGCTGCCTCGCCCCCGGCCCCCGCCGTGTGCGGAGCGCGGAGCCCGGAGCTCGGCCGGGCGCCATCCCCGGGAACGCCCCCCTCCGCCCGCCTCGGCCGTGCCCCGGCTCCGCTCGGTCCCTCCGTGGCGGCGGCGGGGCGACGTGGCACTGGGCCGGGGGAGGGGTGCGCGGCCGCGCTCGGCCCGGGGAGGGAGGGTGGGGGGGGGAAGCGGGAGAAGGGGGTGGAGGGAGCGGGGAGGGGAGGGGGGGGTGGGGGGGGCGAGGCCCTGCCGCTGCGGCCCCATCGCGCTCTTTGTGTGCGCTGCCCCAACGGGCCCCGCCGGAACTACAGCTCCCGTGAGGCCTTGCGGCACCCCTCCCGCCAATCCCGCAGGAGCGGTGACGTGTACGTACGGGGCGCGCACACGTGGCTTACCGCCCCCCCACCGAGCCGCGGGGCCGCGCGCCGCCTGACGGGGCCGACCCAGCGCCGAGAGAGGCGGCTGGGGGGGGGGGGGGAGCTGGGGCTGGCGGGACGGTGGCCCCGCCTCCACGAAACTTGGTTTAAAATAAATAAATAAATACATCAATAAATGAATAAACCCCCTCGAAATTAGCTTCTGATCCACACCGACTCTTTTTTTAGGCCTTCCTCTCGAGAGACCCCGCAAGGGGATTTGCCTGTGTGGTTGCCCAGATGTTGCCAGGGGTGGCCTGTCACAGGACCACGCGTCCGTTTCTGTTCACTTGATACACCAAAAGCCATTTGTTGAAGGGTTGTGGGTGTTTTTTTTTGCCATGGGGATGGTTTTCAGAGTAATTCTATTCGGCCTTTGATGCTGCTCGGCCCTAAAGTGGAGTTGAGTAAAAATAACAACATATGGAAAAGAAAAAACAAGGCACACCAAGAAAGCCATTATGTTTGGGTTTGCTATCAAAAGTCACCGCAGACAGCCCTTATTTGGTGGTTTGTGGGGTCTGAGGTTAAAGACGTGGACTAACCCAATACCATTCATGTATACTTTTGGGTTACTGTATTTACTGCGTTAATGGTAGCTCTGGAAGTGTTGAGTGGGTTGGATATGCTGAGGTTTTCACTTGAGGATGTTATCTACCCCAGCATAGCAGAGCCATATGCCTTTGCCGGTACAGCTGTGGTGTGGCTTGAAAAGATTGCTTTAATTTCTGAAATGCTTTGATATAGGTCTTGGAAATCACCTGGTTTGGTTAGTGTTGGTATGGTAAGGTACTTCTAATGATTTGACTAACAGAATTAGGACTTGGAGTGGTTGACAGAGCCTTCAAAGGGCAGTTGAGAATTGACTAATGTTTTGGATTGTCCTCTGGAAGCTCCCTTGATGTATAGGAAGCCCTAGGCAGCTAACGAAGGCAAACTAGTTAGGTTCCCTGAAGTTACACGAAGTGAACGCTCCACAATGTATTAAAGGATTCCCAGAAAATCTACTGCTTGTTTACAAAGTGCTAGTTTAAAAGATGAAAAAAATATATTTTAAATGATGGTAATTGCTGGTAGTAATCTAATGATTATCTTCAGATACCAAGGCATCCTTCCAAGAATCTTAGAGATGTTTTTTATTAATCCTTGAGATGAAGCAGGGATGATGCTACATTTTTATACCAGTGGGAAACAGATCAGATCATGAACATTGTAAAGCATGGTAATATTTCCTGCTCTGTTGTGTTGATTCGTGCTCTTGGTTGGGATTCACCAAAGATGTCAAAAACACAAACATTAATTCACGATTACTGACAGATAAGAACTGCTGCTGTTTTTTTTTGTTTTGTTTTTGTTTTTTGTTTGTTTGTTTGTTTTTGTTTTTGTTTTTTTTTTGTGTGTGTGTGTTTTTATGATGCCATACCCCTGCCCAAGGAAGACTTCAGAACAAACATATTTCCCCTTCCTCTTCCATTCACTCTGATTTTTCTTGCTGTCCCTCATAAAGGGGTGGTATAACTACTGCTAAATTGTATTTGTTCTTTTTATTTTTCTTTGCCAAGGGATCTCCAGGGTCAAGTGCTAGTTGTAGTGAGTTGGCACGCAGCTAGCACAGTTCTCTTTCCTATATGCCTTTTCTTCATTGTTCACATTTTTCAAATAACTTACATGTTTAGGAATATGATATTAACCCTCAAAATTTGTCAAATTAAAAAGTAATTTTAAATGAAGTTTATTCTCATCCATTGCTGCACACATTGTGGTCTAGGAATTACAGGACATCGTACATGCTGTTAATGTAATAATATGCACTGGATAAAGAATAACATGCACTGGATAAAGAATTGCCATGTGTGCTATAACTTTAAGATAGAAAATACTATTTGTAAGCAGAAATTTTGAAATTATTTCTGTAAACAGATCTGTAGAGATCATGCAGTCTCTTCTATTGTTAGAAAGTCAAATGAAATGGCTTGATAATGTGAGCTGATCATTTTCTTAGGAGGGGACCCCTGGGGAAGGGTACCAAAACCAGTTTTCAGTTTAATATAACTTTAATATAACTTATTTTAATGAGATTTTTACAGCACTTCTGTTTTTTCTTTTTCAGATTACAGCAAAAGCAGCTGTCATTTTTGTTACACTTCAGTATAATGTTACCATTCCTGCCACAGGTATGTGTCTTGCAGGTGTTTATTCACGAGACAGTGTTCTTGTTAGTGTGCTGTATTTTCTAAATTGACAGTAAGATGAATTACTAACTTTGAATAGAGGTTAAGTAAAACTTTTAATGAACCATGTTAGGTAAGATGTATCTTTTCTGTTGGATTCATCCTTAATACTAAAACCCAGTCAGGCTAGTAGATAAGTTCATGTTAATTCTAATTCTGATTTTGCAGATTATAATATTTTTTTTGCTAGTCAATGGAAAGGTGATAGTTTAACATAACTTTATATTTTGCTTTCAATGCATTTGGGTAAGCTTCCTAAGTGCACTTAAGTTCTCATTTTTATATTGCATTCTTCCAGAATCAGGTTTAGTTTGTGATTTGATGAAGAGAATTGTAAATAGATTCTAGTGACCTAGCTCATGATGGCAGTTTAATCTGAATTGTATTTGTTCAGTTGATGGCAAATGACTTCTGTCTGAAAGGTTTTACTTTAAGAAACAAACTTGGTAACAATTAAACTGTATCATTGTCTAACAGTTAACTCTGTTTCTGTCTTTTAGAAGAACAATCTTCAGAAACAATCTCTCTGTATCATTATGGTATCAAAGACTTGGCTACAATTTTCTTTTACATGCTTGTAGCAATAATCATACATGCTATTATTCAGGAGTACGTATTGGATGTAAGTACAAAATATTAATTCCTTTCATCAAGATAATTGTCAGGTTTTTAATTAGACTTTATGACTAACTTAAAAGTAAATTTGTGCGTTAAAGCATTAAAGTGGTAAGACAATGCATTGAAACTTTTAGACATTCTAATGCAGTTAACACTTAAATGCTAAGTGCTAGAGCATGTAAATAACAATGGATTTTCATTGCAGAAAATTAACAGGAAAATGCACTTTTCAAAAACAAAGCATAGCAAGTTCAATGAGTCTGGGCAACTTAGTGCATTCTACCTTTTCTCCTGTGTTTGGGGCACAAGTATTCTCGTCTCTGTAAGTATGTTTCATTGTTTGAAATCTCATAACACAAACACAAGTTCACTTTCTTATAATGATAAATAACTTTTCAGCTCATGGTTTTAGCTGGTTTTAATATTAAAGCAGGGACAGGTTTCAGAATTCTGGGGTAGTGGTAGTATAAGTAAAAATTCGGAGAGCTTGACTTCTGCTTAGTCTCAGTTAATTGGATTTACTGTCAAATGAATAAAGGAAAGCATAACTTCTAAAAAAATAATGCTGTCTCATTATTGTAAAATAAATGTTTAAAAAAAGCATCATATATAGTATTTTGGCAGCCTATGGAGTGGGTATATGGACAGGTTGCTGTAGGCTTAAGTGAGCGTGTGCTTTCAGATGACATGCCCTTTGCCTAGCAGTTGCACATGTATGAGCTTATCCCCAGCTATAGAGCATTTCTTCCCTCAGAAAAAAAAAAAAAAAGAGGGGTAAGCCATCTTTTGTTCCCACATGCCTGGACACTTACTGAGAAGTATTTGATTTATTGTAGTCTCCTAAATTATTTTTCCCTGGTAGTAGTAGCCTGTTCTTTAGTGCAGAACTATCTAATGATAATAGAAATTTAAAATTTTTGGAAAAAAAAAATGTAACATAACATGTCTTAAATAAAGTTTACACCCCTTAGTTATGTTCATAGCTTGTCAGCAGTTTATAAGGGAAGACTTGCAGCTGTAATGATGCTGAAATGACCTCTGTCTCATAAGGACTCTTTTCGTCTTCAGTGGGAACTTGATTTGTTTTGTTGCCTTTTTTTTTTCTTTTAAGGTAATACATTTTTGTGTGTTCTTTTTTTTTTTTTAATTGTTGTTTGTATTTTTTGGGGGTAATACATCAATCTTTTACTTATGTGTAGGTGTCTCAATAATTGTATGTGTACACATTAAGTAAATACGTGTATTTATGTGCAGTCGTTATTTCTGACTAGGAAGTAACAACACTGGGTAACTTCAAGAGTTTTCATTTTGTTTGTTTGTTTTAGGAGAACTATATATCAGATCCAACCTCTCTGTGGAGGGACTACCCACACACTCTGATTCCGTAAGGCTTCTTCCTTAAAGGATTGTTGGGGGGAGGAGAGGGGTGTTGGCATTTTAAACTCAGGGTATGTCATATACAATTTGTGTAGAGTAAATAATCTAAACTAGTAGTTTATAACTCACTGATGTTTTGTTTTTTTTTTGCATTGGTGGAGAAACTTTATTCTCCTTTAATTTATAGAATATAGAGTCATCTTTCTGTATGCTTTAAGGAATTTACGTTTTTGCAAGTAATTTAAGGAATTACATGTTTGTGAGTTTTATTTGTATCATTTTTATTATTTGGTATTTAGAAATGCTGCTGAGAATTGAGATGGCTGGCAACAAATATTTTTCTTTGTTTTCTTTTTTCTATTTTTCTTTTTTTAGGGACTGATTAAATGTGTTCACAATGAAGTTTCTGAAACATTTTAAGTTCATTAATAAAAAGTAATATTCCTCAATTCTTGCTATATTGTGCAGGTTTCAAATGAAGTTTTTCTACATCTTACAGTTGGCATACTGGTTTCATGCTTTTCCAGAATTGTACTTCCAGAAAACCAAAAAAGTAAGTACAAAATGTAAATGGAAAGAATGCCAAACAAAGCAACTCTGGCAGTGGAATGATGCATTTCTTTTGGACTTCCAGAGCAATGTGCTACATTTCGTACCGTGTTCTTATCAGTGTACTTAAGTTTTTTCTTACTGGCATTTTGGGTGCCCAGATGTTTATGTGAGAATGCTGATGACTTCTCAACTAAATCCTGTATTTCTAAATGCAGTATAATCATATTATATCACACAGTGTATCTGTTGTGTAAATACAAATTACTGGTCTACTTCATCTACTATAAGAGTTTGAATTTTCCTTTGAGGAAAAAAAAATCAGAGGTTTTTGGTTTTTTTTTTCAATCTCTTTTCAAGATTCTTGTAATTAATTGTCTTGAAATACAGAATTGCTTCACGAATCACAATACAGGTGATGAAAATAAGCAGCGAATAATTTGGTAAATCCAAACAACATTAAACACCAGGATTTGTTATAAATACCACTGTCCTCAGCAGAATTTTTAGATAGTTTTGTATTGAGTTTTTTGATGGTGGATTTTTACAGCACCCTTGCCACCTGAGAGTTTTCTCTCTTGGGTTTCTCAGAATTCAACTGTTAACACTGAGTTTCCTGCAGGTTTTTGTAGCACATCTTTTACTTACCTTGACCAATTTAAGTAGTCTCTTTGCATGTTCTTTCCTCAGGCTCATTTTGTATGCACAGTTTCCTTTTTAAACTCTTCTCTTGTTGCTCTGTGACTAGACTGAGTCTCTGCTGTCAGAGTTCTGCTTTTTTTCAAGAAAATGAAACATACGTGTTATATAACTATAGGTCTTTGTTTAAGAGCCTAGAGCAGACTTGGGAAAATAGTAATGAGGTGCTTTTTTTTCATACTGTTCACAAGCAGTATAAACACTGATGTTTTACAGACACTTCAGCTAACGCTCCCCTGTTGTGCTAGTTACAACTGTACAATTTGAATTAATATCCAAATGTTGGTTGCTTTTCTGTTTTTGCTTTTAATGTAACTTTAAGAAAGCTGTCAAAAATGCTGTATATTCCACAGTAGTGTTTTGTTGGGTCACTGCTTAGAATTTTAGCCTATATCATTTAGTTTTAAGAGTAATGGTTGATTTATTTTAAGGGTAATGGTTCATTTATTTTATCAAGTTCATAGTTGATATTTCTTTCATCACACTGTAACCTCACCTATCTTGGCATCTCTGCCGTATTTTTTCTCTTGAAAGAATTGGCTTTTTTTACTTAGGTTAGTCATCTATTAACATAAAAAGCGTGAAAAAAGGGTTTTCAACTCAGCTGTCTGTATGGTAGTGGAGACCCACCTGCATTTTTCCAGTAGGCCATAAGTCTCTTGACAATTGTTTAAGCAGGCAGCATGGGCTATTTAAGTGTTGCCTTGGTTCTGAAAATAGAATGCAAAAGGCTTGTACTAGTAGTGCTTGGAGAACCTGAGTATTTGTACTGACTACTCTTGATTGGCCTGATACAACTTTTTTTTTTTTTTTTTTTTTTCCGGATAATTTAAAGGTTTTCATCTGTTTTCTCTGTACCTCTGTACGTGTGTTGTTAGGTGTTGTCACAAGTGAGCATTTCATTCTGAGCTTTTGTTGGTTTTGAGGTGGAGTATTGCAAACATAACACAGATCTTACAAGATTAATTTTGTATTTTTAATTTACATATGTACAAGACAAAACTGAAGCCCCTTACTTGAAGCTTAGGGAATCTTTCAGAAAAATAGGGATTTCTTGAGCACAAATGCATACAACTCTACATACCATTTCAAGAGAAACACTAGGTCACAATAATAGTCCACTGCAGTGATTCTTCTGTTCACAGATGGTACCTTTTGCTTTCCATACACTGCTTGTTTGTGTTTTCTTTCATGTTTCTTCCTCTTTATTACTTCGCTTCTATGAAGCACGTGATTGAATGAGGCTGGCTAAAATCTTGAATTTTTTAAAACAGATGTCAACACCTGTAAACTTCTTCATTTTGGTTCATTTTATTCCTGTAGTGATCTGACAGAATCTGAGCAAAAACACGTAGAACTGAAGAAAGTTTTCTGAAGATACAATAACACATACTAATCAAGTATTGTAATAACTAGTACAAATTCAGATAAGTAATATCAAAGAAAAAATTGCCATTCTAAAAAGCATCTTCTTCATGCATCTTCTCACATAATGTATGTGAGATAGTGCTTACTTACCAATAACACGTGGTAAGTCATGTGTGTAATTAGAAGATCCAGGCTGAGTAATTCAGTGTCAGAACAGGCCACATCAAGGTAGCTGGGAAGACAAAAATAATTTCCAAGACTAGGAAATATTCTGTAGTAACGTATAACATTGTAAAATAATGTATGACATCATGTATAATATATAATTACTTCTTTTCTTGTTAATAGGAGGATATCTTTCGCCAGATTGTATACATTGGACTTTATCTCTTTCATATTGCTGGAGCCTATCTCCTAAAGTAAGTCAGTTGTAAAGTTTTGCAGTCTTCAATCACTGTCTTAAACGTCTAACAAAATGTTTGAATGCTTGTTCTATTTGCTTTTATAGTCTGACCCATCTTGGACTTGTTCTTCTGGTATTGCATTACTTCGTTGAATTTCTTTTCCACATATCCCGTCTTTTCTACTTCAGTGATGAAAGATACCAGAAAGGGTAAGTGGTCATTTCCGTCTCATGAGCCTCATGCATTTAACTTAACCAGAAGCCAAAATTACAAGGAAATTCATTCAGTATTTCCTTAGAAGCCACAGTTCTCCAAACTCATTTTAGTATTCACGTCTTTAAAGCACCGTTGTTCTTTTTTTTCACTTATTCACCTATACAAGTAAATGTTAGTAGCTGTATAAACGGAAATCAAGTCTCACACTATTTAAAAAAAAAAAAAAAAAAAAAAAAAAAAAAACGTTTTCATGTACAGCTCTCATAGGGAAGGCAACAGCATAAGTTGCTAATGCAATCAGTTTTGTAGGAACATGCTTACATTCTAGTAGCAATGACAGACACTTTCTGTTGAGTTGAAAATAATTTTCAGAACATAGTTCTGGCTCATAGGAAAAAATCGCTAGGCTGGGATTTTCTTTTTGTCTTTGAGTACTGGAAATCAACATTAGTTTAGGGTAAGAACAAAATAATGAATTTAATCAAGTTCTCAGATGAATTCACATAGTTAAGAATAAATATTTGCATTGTTAGTCCTTGTGGTGGTGTGAACAGAGAATTCTAATAGTGTTTGTGATATTTTTCTTTGTAGATTTTCACTGTGGGCAGTTCTTTTTGTTTTGGGAAGGCTTCTCACCTTGATTCTTTCAGTCCTCACTTTTGGCTTTGGACTGGCAAGAGCAGAAGATCAACAGCTGAATTTCAGTACTGGAAACTTTAACATCCTGGCTGTTAGGTACAGTAAACTTGGAATGGTTCTTAAGCATGAGCTATAAACCTGTGTTAAATACACAATATCAACTGTGTGGTATTCATGCTAGTACTGAATGATTAAGTGTTTTCTTGCACCTAATGGGATCAATAGTAGCTTCAGTAACAAACTTGTAAAGTAACAATAAAGTGAATAATTTACACTCTACAGGTGAGAAATCTATAAGTATAATCAATCATCTGTCCTTCTAATGAATTAAATACAAATAAAAATTACATTGCCAATGTAAGAACATTTACTTATGCATAATCCAGAAAGAATCACTCTAATGCATTTGTGGAACCTGAGTAAAATAAGCTGTTTCTGACATCTAAAAAACTGTGTGAGGCACTATTCTACTTTTCTTTCCACTTTGAACAAGATGAACATATTGATAAACTTTTATATCTGGTGTTTTTTGTCTTTTTTTTTTTTCCTTCCCCTAGAATCAGTGTGCTGGCCTCCATCTGCATGGCTCAAGCATTTATGATGTGGAAGTTCATTAATTTCCAGCTTCGGAGATGGAGAGAACATTCTTCTTCCCAGCCTCAGACAGTGAAAAAGAAGTTTGTAACGGCTAAAGGAAAGACCTCCAGAAAAGAAAGAGGTTGGTATTTTCAGGTTTCTTGTTGCTTTGACTTCTCAAAAAACAACTTTAAGTAACAGAGAGCCCTTTTTGATATAGTTGCTTAAACTTTTTATGTTTAGCTCTCAGGTGAGACGAGTCAGTTATAAAACAGTATTAGTGAAAATTCTTTTCTATTTAAGAAAATATGAACGTGAGTCATCTGTAATAAAAGGTTTGGTTTTCTCTTCTAATTAACTGAACGAAAGAATTACTATTTCTTCAGTTAATGCAGGATTGGATTTTATAAGATCTAATTTTATTACTTGTGCAAAATGTGTCATGCTTATGTTTTGTTCAGTTATAAAAAGGGAACAGACACATTTTTAGATGTTCTCATTAATCATATACTTCTAAATTTTTCTTGCAATGAGTTTCAAGTAAGTTTTTTAGTGCCACTAAACTCAGGTTTTAGGGGAAGGTGGTTTGATGATCCAGCAAATAAGCTTATGCTTGACCGTCTTTACTAAAAATAAAAATATTATGCCTTTTTTTTAAAAAAAAAAAAAAAAAAAAAAAAAAAAGGAAGGTAATAACTGCTTAATACTTTAAACCTTTGTATTAATGGCTCTTGGTTTGACCTTTCGATTATGTCAAATTCCTCTTATGAAGAGGGCAAGAAAGACAAATAGTCTGCCTAGTTTCCTCAAAGGAAAATTATGTATTCTCTTTAAGTAAATAAATAAATGTTTCTGTTATGCTGTTAAATTTCTCTTTAGTTAAATGTTAGCTTGAATAGTTTCTGCGCTTTTTTGAAACTGAGTCACCACAAAAACTTTTTACCCATGATCGTTTGTTGCCAACCTGTTCCACTTTTTTGATACGTAGAACTTAGTGTATAAAAACAGTTATACTGAGATTTATGATCATAGGTAAATTTTCAACCTACATGTATAAGTTTTTCTTTATATTAAAATCACGTGCATAATAGCGTATTTCTGGAGGTTTTTTTGATCGTTTTTATTAGCACGACTTGGTGATTGTTGTTGTAGTTTTTTTCCTTTTACTGCCCAATGCTAACATAAAAGTACTTCAGGTGACAGTGATTTTTTTTGTTTTTTTTGTTTGGTCTTGGTTTGGTTGTGTAGATTTTGAAAATGTTTATATGATAGCAGTAGAAAAACATGGTTGGACTTTCCCTTTTTATTGAGTGAGCCTATTTTACTGTGTAGTTGTCACACTGAATCTGAGCTTAATGTTTGTTACGTCTTACTTTTTTTTTTTTGTGGAACTCATTTAAAAAGTTAAATAGAAATATCCATAAAATGTAAACGTAAATAGCATTTTAATCAGTGAGTTAAAAATACAGCTTTTAAACATCTTGAAAATGAAACTTTCATTCATGTAATTTGGCAAATTTGCTGTTTTTCACTCAACTTGAGTAGAGACTTGAAAGAGGTAAATGAATAGAAAAAAAAACATTTAATTTGATTTGTGGTTTAATTCTCAACATAATTGAGCTAAAACTGTCTTAAAGACTGAGGAATTTTTGCAGCTAATTTTAAATGCAAAGAAAAAAAAGAACTTTAAAATCTCAAAGGTGTTTCAGATTCTTCTAATCTGAAGATCCCTGTAACGTTATTTGTTCAGAACACTTGAATAGGATGCAGCAAACTGGTGTTTCTGAGAAGTAATATAGTCAATGAAGGTGTGTTTAAAGCAGTCTTTTTCTCTATCTGGCTGGCTAGATAGATTTTGGGATACAGGGCACAGAGTATCTTGCTTTTGGACTGTGCCAAAATCAAGAAGTGACAGCAGAAAAATTCTGATCATGTATGTGGGATACCCAGGGGAACCCCAAAATAAATATTTTTGTTCTTTATTTTTACTTTACTTTTTACTTATCTCTTTAAAGAAATGCAATATCAGTTGGCTGGCTTGGGTCTAGCTTATCATTTGTAAGCTTTGTAAATCAAGAATAACCCCAACTTTTTGATAGGAATCTGAAGACATAAACTTACAAGGGTGGTGTCATTTACAACCAAATAAAGTTAAGCAGACTTGAACTGTTCCTGTAGGACTAAGTAGACCTGTGACCAGTCTCTTTCTTATATATGTTTCTGATTTTTGTTTTATTTTTCATTACTTCTGTTTAGTTGCTTGTTTGCATAAATGGGAGTATTGGGTGTAGTGAGGGAAGGAGGGAAGAAGGAATGCCAGCAGTTGTTTTTGTGTTGTGATCTGCAACACACCTGGATATGGAAAATGTGAATTTAACCAGTCATTTGTATGGACAGGTACAGCAATTGCTTGAAATCAGAATGATGCTGAATGATCAGAGCCTGATGTAAGCAGCAGGCAGTAGAGCTGACTGTGCACTTCTGCTCTTCAGATCTGTTCTGTAAATTTGGTTACTGTCAGGCAACAGCTGTGCTTCCATGGGTCGTGGTGACATTAAATAAAGAGGATACTTTAATTCACAGTGGTATCATGTTGCTCTGTTTTACTCTGTTGTGTGTGTGATGTATCTGTAGATGTTGGGTCATTGTTTTAGTGCAAATGTTTGCTATGAAATACTCAACAACATGGTATCTGCACGTACTAAAACTGTTAAGACCTTTTAGGTCGAGAATTTGGATTGAAATATGAGAGCTACCGCTGGTAACAGGTTCTTCCATTGTGTTCTTACATGGGTGTCCAGTCTTGTGCTTGAAGTCTTTCCATACTTCTCTCAAGTCTAACTATTCAAATATTTTCTTCAGAACATAAATGATTTCTATGTTTTTTAAAGTATAGGATTAATTAAACTCTTATTTATACATATATACACATACACAGTTTTCCTACATATAAAAAAAGCTTGTAAAGGTAAGTTAAACAGTGCAGTTTTATCAAATATTAATAAAACAGGTGGGAAAATGGTTGAGACTTATACCTGGGAACTGTATATACTGTATGATCCCAAAACTACATAGGATCGTCTCATCTACAGGTTGAATATTTCTCTTTGTAAGAAAATACCTTCTAAAATACTACAGCTAATCTTGATTTTCAGTTTAGATGTAATATAATGCAAACATTTCAATATTTGTCATGTCAGGAAACTGGACCTTCAGTTTTCATAGTAAACTTTAAATTCTGAACTTCGTAAAAGCTTCATTGTACTATTGCATCATAAAAGTTGAGATGTAACAAATAAGACGCATCAGAAAAGAAGTTAACATTGTTTGTGTAGGGCCTACTAAAATGTAATAATAAAGTGTCTTATTCTACTTGAAAAATACATATTATATTTTTATTATTTTTTAGAAAATGGAATAAATGGAACAGTGACCTCAAATGGAGCAGACTCGCCTCGCAGCAGGAAGGATAAATCCTCGTAAAACTGGGTTTTATTAAGTTAATTGACTAATGTCCCCAAAGAATCTGCTTTTTACATGGATGGCCCTTCAGCACTAGAGATGTTATAGATTAAAGAAAATACAAATCATGTTTTTTGATTATTGCTATTGTTTTGTGAAACTTTTTTTAAAAGCCATTTTGACTAAGAAAAAAAGGTTTATCTTTATCTGTCTACAAACACTTTGGGGGGGGTGGGGGGTCACAACACTTTTTAAATAACATTGACACTTTTTTAAACACTTACTGTGATGATAACTTCACTTAATGAGGATCACTGATGCAATGTATTATTTCTTTCCAGTTTTTGTAATATTGGTGATATATACTGTTTACCAACTTCACTTTTTCCAAGTTCTTCAAGAAGTATTGCAAAATCAAGTGAAAACTTAGTGTGCATTTGCAGATATTCTAGCTTTTTGGTTAATTACCTTGATTCAAATTCACAATTCAAATTGGAATTCTAAGACCACATCAGTAAACCTTTTTATTTTGTAGTTATTGGCTACACAATGTCTGCTCTAAGAACTGCCCCATATCATTAAAACAAAACTGAACTAATTGGAAATGTTGCAGAGTCTTATTGCTTGTTGGTTAGAAATATCCTTAAAGGAACAAAAAACCTTTCTGAGATACAGCTTTAGCACTTGAAAATTAGAAGGGAAAGTGCATGTCATTGAAAGTGTTCATTTGAGTAGCACTGTTAACTCCCGTCTGTGCTTTTAAAAGTGTACATATCTTGGAGAATTGGTGTGCGTTGGACCTTCTTTGAAAACTTGTCTTTCTGATTTTAGAGGGTGGAGGTTCTTACAGTGTGTCGTTGTGCTTGTTCTAGGAGGCATTTAATGCTCTGTGAAGAGGGAATTTGTTAGATAAATGGATCAAGTTTTGACAAACATTCCTTTATTCTAACTGCTTTGCTTTGTTTTACCTCTGTTAGGAAATAGTTTGATTTCTCCTATATATATTTTTATGAAAGAATATTTAAAAGCTACAACTTCTTAAAACTGGTTTATTGTGCCCTTTGCTACAGCTGGAAAAATCTTAATTTAAGATTTTTTCCGTTATCTGTCTTTCATAATGGTATTAAATGTGAAGCCTTGTCCAGTTGATTTTCCAGTTTAATATGCAGTTAATGTTTTTCCTCTGTATCCTTTTGTAATGGGAGTAATTCAACTTGGGAACGAGTTAAAGATTTTTATTCAGTCTTAAGAAGTTGCTAAATCAGGCTTTCAAGTTAACCCAAGTATTAGACTGCTTATTGATTGAGTAGGAGTAATTATAAGCAATCAACCTGATAAATAAAATAGTTTAATTAAAACTGTTACTATAGTTTAGTTTATACCCCAAAAAATAATAAATCTGCATTCTGTATCTTATACAGTTTGGTTGCTTACTATACAGAATAAACATTTCTAGTACAAAATCTTGACTACATGTAACTATCCATTCTTCAATCATATAGTGCTATTTAGAGTTATTACAGTATAATTTATTACATGTGTCAGCTAATTTAAGTCACAGTTCTTGAGTGCTTGCTTCACAGCTCCTGAAGTGGACTTGACAGAATTGGACTTGCTTAACTTGAGAGCTCTGGGGCAGCATGCCCTGAAATACACCCAGTCTGCTTCAGTAGAAGTAGTTATATCATGTATTGATCTGCAGAAATAAAACTCAAGTAGCACAACTGTGAGTCTATCCGATCTGACCATGAAACTGGAAAATTGGAATTCAGAAATGTTGGGGGAATGGCATACATTAAATACTGCACAAAATCATGTTTCATGTCTGATATTTCTAACAAAGACCTTCATAGATTCTGTGCCTTGCTCTCTCAAGTTGTACCTTAAGCCAAAAGGGGCAAATATTTAAAGTTCTTGTCTGGTACTTTGACTCTAAATCAGTTTGTTTGTGATAATCTGTTTGTCTTGGTGCTGTCAAAATCATAAGGGGTGGAGGAACAAATTGTGAAGAGAGCTTTTAAGGTACTTCTTGAGCTCTTTGAGACATTGGAGTCTGGTGGTTGTTTCCCTGAGGCAAACTGTTTCCTGTAAAGCTCATTCTTTGCCACAGGAGTCTTGAAATGTAAACTTAAGGTTCTCTTCCAAAAACTTCAGAAGAGTATATTCCTGCCTGTTAATATTGACATTGCTTTTTGTCTCCTGTTGGCCTTATGGATGTTCTTGGCCTTTGAACTTTACAAAAAGAACTTTTATTTCCGTGATGACTTAATCTTCATCCTTGCCTTATAGTAGCTGATGCTTTGTGCCAAGTAATAGAGAATTATTTCTGTTGTTCTTGGGTTTGAACAGAGTATTGAACACCAGTTTCTTTCATCTTTTGTGTCATACCTAAAAATCCCTATTTAGAGTTTGGGAGGAGGCATTCTTGACTTCCTGCAGAAGCAATAATTTTTAAATTTCTTCCTTAGGGTGGAAACCCTCATGAATTTAGAAGATTTTGAGACTTCTATTTCCAATTTGTTATTATCTGCTTTGGCATAAGATCATTCTTGTTTGCCTGGACAACTGCTTTTGAGTTGCTTAAAATTCTGCTTTTCAACTCTTACTGCATTTTGGCTCTTTGTAATCTGGGGTCCAGTAAGCTGGAAGATTAAGTTGTCTAATCATGTTTTCATGATTATGGAATCAGGAAGTTCAGAAGTGGAAATGACTGAAGAACTTATTGTAATATTCTTATGCCTAATAAAAAATTTTGCTTAGGCTGTAGTTATTTATCGTGGTGAATTACTAGATCCCACAGAAAGAAGGCTTTGTCCATGTTAGATGGATTTGAACTGAGTGATTCATAGAGACTGTTGTTAGGGTTTTTATTCTATTTTCTTAAGGCCCCTCTGCCTTGTCAGAATGCTTTCAAGACTTGCAGTAGATGATTTCAAGACTCTTTGGCTCTAAATGTATGTTCAGGTTATGTGCCAGGATTTGTTATCAAAGCCAGGACTTTACTTTTACTAAGTAATTATATACAACTTCCAAGTGCAAACGGAATGCAGAGCAGCTGAAATTAATTTTCAGGTTTTGCTCTTACCTGGACGTTTTCTCCTTGTGGCTAGTTTAAAAATAAATAAATAAATAGATTTCTCATGTAAATTATTCAGGAAGATGGCACTTTACAAATACTGCCTTTTGGGTGATCCCATGCTCAGACTTAGGAACAATCAAGTTTGTTGTGCAGAGAAAATGCATAGGCTATGTTGTTACAATATGCTGAAAGTAAATGATATATGTTGGGATAATGTATTTGGAAATTCGGTAGCTATTAAGCATTTGATATTTTTCCTAAATACTTAGTTTCTTTGAGAATTTTAGTTGTGTTAATAGAATTGCATTATCCAGAATTCTAGTAAGTAGCGTGTACAAAGTAATAAGATACAAGTAATAAGACTTCTGTAAAAAGGGTTAAAGTACATCTCCAGGCCTTTTGTTCCACGCAAGTATCCAAGTAACTGCACCTGAAGCAGTTTTGTCAAGGGCAAAATTTGATGTTGGAGGGAAGGGAGCCATTCTCATGGCTGCACTGAACTGAAAATAGTGTAGGTTGCTGCCAAAATACGGGATCCTGTCTCTTCCCTTTTTCTAGCACAAGCCCTTCTGGTTGCACAGTCGGCTTGATCAGGGAGCTGGTGCAGCTGAAACCTGACATTTTTGCTTGGTTGCTTCTCTGCTGGATTGGTTGCCTGATAGTAATCCTGGAGGTACACGAGTATTTATATATAAGGAAGAAGAAAAGATGCCAGGAATACGTGCATCAAGGCAACTACACCCCTTTCAACTGCGCTTTTGGTGGTTGAAAATGACAGTAGATTACACTATGTGTAAAAGATGGGAGACCTTATTGAAGGCCTTCCAGTTTTCAGTACTAGAAGGAAACTGGGCCATCTGGTAGCTCTGGCATGCCAAACTGTTAAAGTATTTATGGGCTCTTTTGCCAGGTATTGTGGTGAGAGGGAAATAATCAGTATTCTCTATTGAAATGCTTTTTATCTGTCTCAGCTTCTGTTTTTCCAAGCAGCGGAAGGTGGTACTGGTAATGTAGAAATAGGAATTCTGAAAACATAGTTTCTCTTGGATCAAGGACTAAGATTGCTTTCCTTAACAGCCCGGAAGCTGCAGCTTCTGTTTACGTGAACCCTTTATGTATTGAAGTAGGTCTTCCAGAGAGCTTCGCAAGAACTGCATTGTATTTCTATCTAGGTGTGTGGGAGGGAGGGTTATTCAGTTTCTCTGGGTTTATTTTTCTGTTCTCAAAAAGTTGGCTAGCCAATTTTTAGGTCATACTTCAGTTTTGTTCTGTTTGTGACTCAGCCCTTTGGACCTGCATTCTAGAAGGTGGGGATCAGCAGGATCAATAGGCAGTCTTGTCCATGTTGGTCATTGCTGGCCTAATGTTCTGTGTGGAAAATTTCGGTATTGAAGGGACTTGAACACCACCAAGTAGAGACAGTCATGATATTTGTATCATTTACAGGCATGCTGAGAGTTTGCACGCAGGGCACGCTGCATTCCGGTGGATGGTAGTTTAATGCCTGCAGGCTGTAGTACTTACTAGTCATCTTGTTAGGCAAGTGCTTAGATTATTCCTTGGGCTGGGTATAACAATGTCCCACAAAATTAAGGCTTTGGGGGAAAACTTAGGAGAGATCCTTTGGAAAGAATAGGACTCTTTGAAGGACTGACATCTGCTATCGTCTGTTCATTGTATATGACTTTCTCACACTGTTAGACGTGGATTATCTTTAGATCACTAGATTAGCTTGTGCTTGTTTGTTTTGGTTGTTGTTTTTTTTTTTGTTTGTTTGTTTGTTTTTTGTTTGTTTGATTTTTTTCCCCTGTAGATTGTTGTGATGGATCTCTGGGAGGGGGTATACCCTCTTCTCATTGCTGTCCCCTTCTTTCACTGCTCCCTGAACTACTCTGTTTAGGATCTGATGAGCCTAGCTCTGTACACGTTAAGGAATTTGGTGTACTTTTCAGAACTAAAATAGAAGCAGTGCCTGAGTGTGTCTGGAGCAAACATGCAAGGAGAAAGCAGCACATCAAAGCAATATATAGGGTGTCATCGGAACCTGTTTAATGGGACCTGAAACTCTTTAAGATGAATACATTTTGATACAACTCATGTTTCAAGTGAGGTGTTTGAATATAGCTCACATTCAGCTAGCAAGTGCCTTTCTGTCAGTGAAACGGAACTGCTATTAGCATCTACAACTGTCGGTTCCCCTTCTGTGAATGATGGATGAGGAGTCCTGGGCTGCAGCTGCAGTAGGCTTCTGTCTGCCTCTTAGAGAAGTTCTTTTGATGTTGACAAGAAGAAAGTCAACAACTCCTTTTTCAGGTTTAAAAAGAAAAAAAAATGTGCTACCTAGTTTTGAATCTAAGGCATTTGCTCTTGATCTCTTGCTATGTGTCCTGTCACTTTTATTTTGGGTACCTGCAAATGCTTTATTTTTATCTGTCTCGAGACTGGCAAACTTGTGATGTGAGTGCCAGAAATGACAACTCCTTTCCTTCTTACGCTTGAAACTTTTTTTTTGCAGAATCAGAGCATCTAAGGTGTAGCTGCATAATTTGATAGCTCATCAGTATTCATTTTTTTCTCCTTATTTATTGTGGTTAATGTTTAAGGTCAGGCACGATCATGCAGCACAATGCAGTTGTCATTTCTTCATTCCCCACACAAGAATGTTATACAATTTGATATACTTGGGGGGGCGGGGGTTGCTGAGTCCTGACTGTTCTGGGAGAAATTGGTATTCCTGGATGTTTTCATTAGTCTCAAAGCTTTCCGTATTTCATTCACTATTGTTGCATCTCATGGCACTTAGTATTTCTGAATCTCTGGATTGTAGTTTTGCTGTACACAACAAAGATATTGGGAAATTATGGTCAAGGATGTTGATCTTTGTCTGTGACTTCTTATGTCGATTATAAATGTTGAAGAATGTATCTTGCATTGTAATGGACAGCTTTAAAAAATCAGTCCGTGGTGTTGGGAATACTGTAACAGGGTAGGAATTTCAGCTCTCAAACTTCAGGCAAGAAGCCAAGCCAAAACTATCTTGTGTTCTCACGCAGGTGATTCCTCCTCTTTGTTTCTTAGATTCATCATTACCTTTGTTTTGTTTATTTAGATTGTAAGTTCTTTGTGGCAAGGGTTGTCTTTTGTGTGTGTGTGTGCGTGTGTACCCAGGCCAGTAAGGCCTGGAGCCCCAATCTGTGGAAGCTGTAATAAGCAATCACCTTGTTATCGTTTTCCTGGATATCATAATAAAAAGTATCTAATTAAAACTGTTCTCGAATAGTCTGTTACAGAAGTGGAGGCTTGCTAACAGTCAAGCAGTATCAGTACCAGAGAGACTTATGGTCAAAGACAAATACAGTGTTCTTTGTGAGGATATTTACTTTAACCAATGAACCCAACCAGGAAATCATAGACTGAAGAGGAACGTCCCATAGCTCAGGCTGGAGCTTGCACAAAATTTATCAGGAATTCAAGGTTGAGTTTCTCACATTTGTCAACTTGAGAAAGTGCATTGGTCCTCCCTCATAGGGAGGTGCGGCTTGTTTGCTGTAATGCTTGTGCAGTGCTTTGTGTCCTCTGAGTAGCACTTCCAAGCTTGGGAGGGGAACCACAAACTTACGGAGAGAACACCAAAAGCCCTTCTGGGAAGTTTCCGTTGTGGCCTGGGAGCTTACAAGTCAAATTCAGATGTTTCCACTCTTCTTCAGCTAAGCAGTTTCTAAAGACGGTAGGCTTCAGGTTCACTGATACAGAAGAATAAAATTTCATCCAATCCTATAAATAGCCTCTATGTTCACCCCAGTGGTGGTCTAAGCAAGGTGGTAGGGAACTGATTACCTTAACCAGAGGTAAAGTTGAACAGTTTGTAGAAAATGTGTGCTACAAATGTTACCTTTGAATGGGTTTGATCTTTACATGGTGGAGGGGTTGGCACCAGAGTCAAGGCTCTCTGTAGTCAATTCAAGATAAATCAGAGATTTTCTCCTAAAGAACTGTTTAGCTATTTTTAAATCCTGCATTTGTAACTTGTAAATCCTCTAATTAATTGAAAGAAAATGTTAATTGGAGATTAGTCATCCATGAAGACACATCTGGTTCTTGGGTTCATTACAATTGGGTCAATTACAATTGACACACTTGTAGCTTAAAAAGAAATTGTGTTAGAAAATCAATAGAAAAAGCATAATTTTAAGAACCACAGCTACTTCAGGGGTAGATGTAGCTGTCAGATCACTAATTCAACTGCACCTGGTGGTGAGGACTGGCAGATAACATACATAAATGGCAGCTGGGAAGACTAACAAGTCCTGCCTTTCCCCAGCTGCTCCTCAGTATCGTTGTCTTGCCCTACTGCCCCACTCAAAATAATCTAGCAAAGACTGCCAGGAAGTGGAGCAGATGCAGCCTTATGAGCCAAATCATGTAATGAGTTTGGGATGCTAGGAAAAACAGCCACTAGAGGCCACCACAATCTTTCTGGCAGCTGTGTTTAAACTTGGGTATCCAGCAGCCAGCAAAAAAAAAAAAAAAAAAAAAAAAAAAATGAAGGCCCATGCTTTTGCTGCCTTTTCAGCAAAAATTACTTTTTTCTTCTTTTAAGTAGTACTCTGAGGTAACTAAGAAAACAGAGCGTTGAACTAAAGTAAACACAACTCCTTGTAGCTCTGGATCTTGCTGCTGATATAATAGTAGCAATAATAATAATAAAATTCTGCAGGTCTTAGAAGATGACCTAATATGGATGGAAGCTATTTCATGGCTTTTGTTTGAGAGAGCAAGGTATAGCGCTTCAGTATTAAAGCTTTATTTCATTCCAAAGCTGCAACATCTTCGATTAAAAACAGCATTGAGAATGAACTACAAACCTTAAGTTAGATCTGCTGGCTGTGTGTAGTTTTGCAGGCAAATACACGATGCTGTGGCAGACGCTGATTCCTTTGCTTAATGCTTGTGTAAAATAAGTAACAGAAAACCTATTCTCCAGCAATTTTTGATGCTTCCAACACATTATTGTTAGAGGATTTTATTAAACTTTCTGTTTTTATCTGCTGATAGGAGACCTTTGTTTTGTGAGAGCATTGCTTATGGACATCTCCTTTTAGATGCTGCAGGAGCCATATGAGAACTCTGCCTGCAGCAGTTAAAGTAACTTCAGAGAAAGAAATGCATTAAAAATTGCAGCTTATAGCTTTTGTCTTTGGTCATACAGAAAGGTCTTGTTTCTTTAGCATATGCCCCCTTTCGTGTAGAAGAAAGGAGCTTGGGGTAATATTGGCAAACTGTACACAATATATTCATTTTTGTTAGCACCTTTGGGGTAATTTTACCCTAGTCTGCTTAAATATTAAAAAAAAAAAAAAAAAAAAAAAAAAAAAAAAAAAACCAAGTAATAAATAATAATGCACTGGCTTTAGCTGGGCTCTGGTAGGATTGCATTTGCTGCTGGAAACTGTTGCAGAGCAGGATAATTTAGCCCTGGAAGAATAATAAGAAATATGGCTCTCCTTCAGGAATGTCTTGGGATTTTGGTGGAGTCTGGGCAAAACTTTCCTGAACATCTGGATTTGGGTAGTCCTGGTAAGAGATGGCAAACTAGCTGAATCATGTTATTAGCTGCGAGCGTGCTTTGATTTGAAATTCATTAAATTGCCAGCGACAGGTTGAGTGTCTGACCAGCTTGATCCCCAGCTCGGTACTGCTATGCTGCCCTCCAAGACAGAAGTGCAAAAAGTGCATTTGTGTGGCTCTGCTTCAAGGTAAACGCATTGGAAAACGGGTCACAAGACATGCGGTACTTACACAGAGAAGGTAGGATGTCAAGCACTCTCCTTTTACTCTGGCTATTGCTTTTTAGATGAATGGCTGCATTCAGGCTCACAGGAATGAAGCAGGAGCCAGGAGCTGTGGTTGTGCTGGAAACAGTTGATTCCTTCGGGACTTGAACCCCTACCCCACTTCCTAACCCCCAAGCCATCCCCACTTCAAGAGCTGAAAGGATTTGAAATGGAAACATTTTAATTTATAGTGATAAACACAGCTCAGCAGCATGGGGGCTATTATGAGCCTCTAACTGAACAGAGTATGCCCCACCCTGGAGAGAATGATGTAAATCATCCTAATTCTTGGCACTGGTATTTAAATTTTGTTCATAGCATGCCATAAAAATTTAAAAAAAAAAAAAAAATCAGACACTGTAAACTGTGCTGTCAAGACAACTCTCAGCTTTCTAGAGGAAAATTTTTAGAAGGCAAAGTATAGTTTTTAGATGTAACATGAACAGTGCCATATTCTTCATGACCCTAATTGCTCTTGCTTTCTTGCTCCCCCTCTTCCCCTTCTCTGCCCCGGAAGCCAGCGAAGTCATGAGAAGGAGCTGCTGCGAGGCTGAGAGAAACTACGGTTAACCCTGGAGGTTCCTCTTACAGGGGGGGCCAGCAGACTTCTTGTCTCCACAGCTTTAAAGTTCCTTTGCAGAGAGTCACAGTCCCAAACAAACCCAGAAGCCCTCATGCTCTGGGGTCTTGCCTTCATGGTTCTTTAGGGAAGGAGCGTAATACTGAGAGCACTGTCATCCTGTTTCATCCACCCAGTTTCTGGCAGTCATCAGCTCAGGGACTTCTGAAGCATCCGGTTGCATCAAGACTTCTATTATTTCTTGTTTTTATAGCCACCAATGGAAGAATTCTACATGCATTTGTATAATCCCTCTTGAACCCATTTAAACACTTGGCATCCACAACACTCAATAAGTTACACAATTTAACCATGCCTTGTTTGGAAAATGTATTTCCTTTGGCTTGGTTTTTAAACCTGATGATTTCCTTGTGTGAGTCTCAAGTACTGAATAACCGTTCCCTCTTCATCTCTCTCATACTACGCATGACTTCAGAGACCTCTCTGAAGCCCGAGGGTTCCCAATCTATCGAGTGAGTTGGTGGGGATTTTTTTTGTGTAGAGTCACAACTATTCTGTACATCTGATTATCTAGCTGTGTTACACTTATGTAGGTTTCCTAGATCACCTAAACGCTTCCCCCCTCCCCAGTCCCACCCCTGCTTTTATCTTGTTTTAATATGGGGGGGAAATAACTCCTAACAGTTCATCCACATGTAGATTAACTGCATTTTTATGATAAATATTTTACATTTCTTTGCTGGTTTTGGTACATGTGTTTGCATGTTAGTTGCACAGTTATATTCCTAGACCAATTAGACATTAAGAGTTTTATTTTAGGACACTGATCAGTGATACAATAGTGCATAACAAGGATAAACAGTAACTTGTCATAAACAGTAACTTGTCAACTTTGAAGGAAGACACTTACTCCTGAACACAGCCTGGTCTTCCTTCGCCATGTTCCCTCCCTGCTGGCATGTTGATTTTTTTTGTAGCTTAGTGCCCAGACAGGGGTTGTTCTCTGTTGCTGTTATTGCTGGTACTATTAAAACATGTTTCAAATGATTCAGGAAAATGCTTGTAAACACAGCCTTTGTATGCAAATATGTGATTGGATATTGCATTCCTGACTTATTGCTTATAAATAAGCAAATATCATCAGAGCTGAGTTTCATCCTGCTTTAGGCCAGAAGGAATCAAATCAAAGGTCTGTCATACCTCTTTTTTTTTATTTTAAGTTCGGCTCTCAGAATAGGCCTCTCAACCATGATGTTTTGTGTGTGTTCATCTGGAACCTGACACCAATTGTACAACCTACAAATATTTAAAAGAAAAACATGACCCTCAAAGACAAGAATCCAGAATATGGTGTGTATTCCTGAAAAACTTAGGAACAGATACTTGAGTTACGAACATAAGGAAAGAGTCTTAAGACGGTCACAATACCTTAGTTCTGTAGTATTTCAATAGCAAACAGTGGAAGTCAAAGGTCTGTGATCATGAGTTCTTGAGAAAAGACGGCGGAACAAATTTACCCTACTGGCAGGAATGCTGCTAGCTTGCCCTGGTTGCCAGGGTTGCTTGGGTTTCTTTCAGTATTCTTAAAGAGTCGTAAATAATCACAAGCCATAATTTTAGAATCTTCAAGATAGAGCTACTTTACTAATTGTTATGCCATTGTTGTGGTTTAACCCAGCAGGCAGCTGAGCACCACACAGCTGCCCGTTCACTGTCACCGTGTGGGATGGGGGAGAGAATTAGGAAGGTGAAAGTGCAAGAGCTCATGGGTTGAGATAAAGACAGTTCCCTAGGCAAAGCAAAAGCCATGCACACAAGCAAAGCCAAGGCAGGAATCCATTCGCTGCTTCTCATTGGCAGGCAGGTGTTCAGCCACTTCCAGGAGAGCAGGGCTCAGCACATGCAGTGGTTTCTTGGGGACACAAACACCATCATTCTGAATGTCCCCCCATTCCTTCTTATTTACCCTATTTTTTTTCTTTATTTTTTTTTCTTTTCTTTTGCTGAGCACAATGTCACATGGAGTTGGGACATCCCTTTGGTCACTGTGGTCAGCTCTCCTGGCTGTGTCCCCTCCCAGCTCCCTGTGCACCCCCAACCTCCTTGCTGGCAGGGCAGCTCAAGGAGCTGAAAAGTCCTTGGCTCTGTGTAAGCACTGCTCTGCAACAACTGAAACATCAGTGTGTTAACACCAACTCACTTGTCAAAAATCCCAAACACAGCGTCATACAAGCATCTGTCCCAGCCAAAGCCATGACAGCCATTTTGTTGCACCTTTTCCCATTTTATTAGTTGCTTATCTTTGTTCATGGTAATTTCATAAGAAGCAAAGTTGTTCTCTTGCAGCGTGGAGCTGTCTCCGGGAGCTCTCAGCAGTATAATTTGATCACCCCTACATCAACTTTCTAATGACTTCAGCTTCTGAGTGTGGCTTATAATTTCATATCAAAGAGTTGCTGCAAGGTTACTAAGTTAACTTGAAAACATTAATGAGTTAACTTCTGTTCCTGAATCTGTCTTTTTTGTGATCCTCTAGGTAGCTATTTTAAACACCTTACCCACTTCTCTTTAAACAGTGGATCACATTTAGCTCACATAGGTACTGGGATGCTGACTCAATCATTTATGTATGCCTTCCATCCAAGGATCTCAGTGACCTACAAATGTGTTTTATCTGCTGTGCCTTGCAGTTGCTGTTTTAAAGAAAAATGGTCATGTCTTGGGTTCTTCATGGCCAGGTGATTCAGCTTCATGGGTAAGGATATTTCCTCATAAAAGATTGTCTGTAACTTCAAAAGCAGATTTGTTTATTTTTCTACTGTAAACACACTGTATGATGATAACAAGCTGCTGTGCCATGGTGCTTTGGATTTTCCATGCTTCCAACTCAAAGTCCTTTGACCTGGATATCTAAAAATAGCTTAAGACAGCATTTATACTCTAGAATAGCTGAAGGCTCAGGCCTCCTAACTAAGCAAGATGTGACAGAAGATGATCCATGTATTAGAGACAGGGAGGGCTGTAGGAAAAATACTGTTCTTTTCTTACAGCAGAAGAACTGGAGTTGATGGTCCAAATGGTTCCGTGGTACCATGAGGAGCCGAACCTGAATTCCAGTTCAATGTGTGAAATTGTTGGACCTTTCCTCCTCCAACCACTGCCTGTGTATGTTGGAAGCAATGCAGTAGATGCATTGCTAAAATTTGTCTGTAGTTAGAAGATATGTTGATATTTATATTCATTAAAAAAAATAAAAAATAAGAAGAACTAAAAAGGAGAACTGAAGAAGGCCTGGGGTTTGAGAGGCCTTCTGATAACCAAGCCATTGAGACTGCGGAGTGCCAGCTTTTAGATGAGCTTGCAAGGGACTACAACAGAAAGAAGAACTTTGTTCTGGAGGTCACATGCCTACAAGGGAGCTGCTGACTTTTCAGCTCAGCCTCCGAGGTACAGTATAGCCATTTATACCACTCCAGAAAGTGTCCCCAGAGGAACGAATACTTTTACTTTTTTATTTTTCCCCCCACCCTGGCACACGGTCACTTTTCCATGCCTGCAGCTCTGAGCAATGTTTGTATCTGGGCCTGTAATTTGGTGTGGTTTGGGACTTCCAAGTTCTACAGAAACCCTACAGTTTTTTGGCAGCAGCACAGTTGCCAGGCGGCTGGCTCTTTTGATCTCAGTTCAGACTGCAAATGAAAATTTCATCTAACACCTGAATACCTGCGTTCCTCAGAACAATCAGACTCTTGATTTCCTCTTCCTCCCTCCCAAACATGAGCACAGTTGAGTAACTCCACAATGGATGACTATGCTTCCAGCAGTGTCTGGAGGACTATAAATAGGCTTAAATAAATGCACGCAAGGATCCAGCGTATTGTCTGAAGGATCTAAAATTAGATTCCTCCAATGTTTGTGCATCAGTCTTCCTTTGCTGCAATAAAATGAGTTTCTTTCCAAAGTATCTGAGCTTGAATTATAGTTTCTTAATAATGGGGGAGGGCAGGGAGACAATTTGAAAGGAACTCCTGAAGCGATTGTTCTAGTTTTCTTTTAAGAACATAATGGCTTGAACAAAATCAGCTACAGCCACTACTGAGGAAAAAAAAAAAAGCAGCTGCAAGTTCCTGGAAAGTATGGACACACATCCTTATAGTTAGTTTCCAAAATATCAACTTTATGCTCTATTTCTTGTTTCAAGGACATTCGCACCTCAAATACAACAAATGTTTTGAAAAAGGTTTACAGAAGGTGGGGTGGAAAAATCCCAGAATGCATGTTTGCTTTTTTTGTCTGTGATTAAATGACATTGTATGTCCTACGTTCAAGGTATTTTTTTTCTTGGTCTCTAACCATTCTTTGCAACAAATATAACAGTAGCTATGTATTCTAGATAAATTTGAATGTTTTCTGATATCAGCTGGAAATATCTGAGTTAGCTGTTAGTCCTGTGAATAACCATATTACTCATTCTATACAATGAAATAATACTCTCTTGTTCAAATAAATTACTGTTGAGTTAAAAGAGAATGTAAATATTAGTAATTCCATAGTCTTCTATTCCCATCTTCATACCATAATATTTTGGGGGGAATTTATTGTACAATAATATTTCATATAGAAATGCTAATATACTTGGTGCTTTATATAAATTTTTATTTGTTAGCAATGGAAGCACAGACAATAATTCATTTTTCTGTTGATGAAATTGCAACTTGAATGAAAAGCAGTACTGCTTATTTTATTCTTGTTTTTGTCCCCTCTGAGGAACCCATTTAATGCAAGTTTATTGTGCACATGTGCTTAAACAAGGGTCCACTGCATTGAAACAAAACAAAAGGCATCCTCTTGTTTGCTATCAAGCTAGAAACCAGGATGGGGGAGTGGGCTTCAAACCGTTATAGTGCATTGGCATGTCGCTCTTAAACAACACTAGTAACACATCCCATCTCTACGTGCACTTTGTAATGACTGTGTCATTCTGTTGTATGTTGGACTTATAATGGCCATTCAAGTGTGATAAAAAATAAGTTGTTGAGTCTATCGAGCAACCAAAGTCCTGAAATGGCCACAGAAAAAGTTTTGTATAGAATTGTGCACAATCTCAGAAAAGTGGTTTATGGGTGTGTGTTTAATGAGTTTTCTTGAAAAGGTCTCAAGTACCCCTAAATTAGAAATAGTTTTAACCACAAGAGGGAGTGATGTTTAGCGACATGGCTTTAACTAGAAGGGGTTAGCATTTATTTACAAGGTTATAGGTCTTCATTTTCAGTTCTTATCGTTATTCTATCTTCATTTTAATGTCTCTTGGCAAAGTGCCTGAAAAAGAGAATGTTAAGTAAAAAGCATGAAATGTAACATAGTTGATGATGAACCTCCAACTATGTCGACTTTCACCTGAAAACTGCAAAGTGTTCTTGAACAGGATGTATCCATTGTACTTTGGTTAATCTGTGCCTAACCTGAAGCCTGCATGACATACCACTTCTGACACAGTATTCCTGCAGCAGAGCTGGAAACTGTAGTCACATCTCCTCATTCTCCAGTGCTATGCTTTTCTTTCCAATTCTCTTCTGCTGTCTTGGAGGCAGCAATTGGAAATATAATTTTATTTCATAATTTACTCAGCAGCAAATGAGTTCAGAAAGGAAATGATTGTTTCTTGCTGCTCCAGGCTTCTGGTGCATTTTTTTCCTTTTTTTTTTTTTTTACCCCTAAAATATTCTAGGTAATCTACTACAAAGTTTAAGTCCTGTACACTGGCCACCTTACTAGGTGTTTCCGGAACTGGGATACAAACACTTGCAGAGGGGCTGAAAGGAGTAATGAAGGTGTCTGCTTACCTACACCAGCTACAAACCAATGAATCCCCATCCAGTTGTAGAAAAAAAAAATAGTTACAAAATAATGCAAAATAGGAGCCTTAGGTCAAAAACAGCTGGTTGCTGTGGAGAGCTGTTGGAGATGTAAGCCTTGGAAAAGAAAAGGCAAGAACAATGGGGAAAGGAGAGAAGAGGAGAATAGAATAGCTAAGGGTTGGAAAGGAGAAGTCTGATGTTCATTTCAAGGTCCCATGGTGAGAACCTGGCTGAGATGTCTCATGTCCCCATCAGACTCGCTGTTGCAGGGAGGAGAAGAGGTGAGCCCTGAGGGCTGGGAAGTGGCTTCAAGCTGGTCCCAAAATCCTCACTTCTTGGAAGTATGACCAAATGACAATGTGAACTTGCAGCCCAGAAAGTCAACTGTATCCTGGGCTGTCTCACAAGAAGCATGACCAGCAGGTTGAGGGAGGCAATTCTCCCCCTCTGCTCTACTCTTGTGAAACCCCATCTGGAGTGCTGCATTCACCGCTGGGGCCCCCAGCACAAGAGGGACATGGACCTATTAGGGCAAGTCCAGAGGAGGGCCACAAGGATGATCAAAATGCTGGGGCACCTCTCCTATAAAGACAGGCTGAGGGAGTTGGCTTTGTTCAGCCTGGAGAAGAGAAGGCTCTGGGAAGACCTTACAGCAGCCTTCTAGTACCTAAAGGGGGCCTACAGGAAAGCTAGGGAGGGACTCTGTGTCAGGTGTAGTGATAGGGCAAGGGGGAATGGCTTTAAACTAAAAAAGGTAGATTTAGATTAGGTGTTAGGAGGAAGTTTTTCACTCAGAAGGTCGTGAGGCACTGACACAGGTTACCCAGAGAAGCTGTGGATGTCCCATTCCTGGAGGTGTTCAAGGCCAGGTTGGATGGGGCTTTGGGCAACCTAGTCTAGTGGGAGGTGTGCCTGTCCATGGCAGGGGGGTTGGAAATGGGTGGTCTTTAAGGTCCCTTCCAACCCAAACCATTCTGTGATTACGACTTTATGACTGTAAATGACTGCTGTTGGTCTGGGTTAGGTGACCACTTGCTAGCTGCTTAATACAAAAATCTATGTGGTTTGGCAGCAGATAGGGATACGGTTTAACAGAAACCTCTTTGTTGTCACTGTGTACCCATCCCAGTTCCACCTAAATGGTTCAATGCTTGACTTATCAAGTGAAAAAGGTTTAAGTGAAGTTTAAAAGCGTGTTACAAATGACTGAGTATGTCATTCTTGTGCTTCATTTTTCTTTCTAGGCCATTTTGTATTTTGTTTTCATGCTATCAGATTTTTGGTTGGTTGGGTTTCATTTGTTTGTTTGTTTTGTTGGATTGTTTCTTCTGCCAAGATCTGGTCTGTAATACTTAAATATTGCTCACTTAATATCATCTTTGTCACTGTTCATGGGTTCTCTTCTCCACTAGAAATGAGAAACATGTTTGCAGTCCTATAGCTGCAGCAGCCGCTGCTGACATGGTGCTGCCTGGGGACACACAGTAGTGTCCTCTTCCTTTGGAGGCACTGGGTCTTTCTTGAGGGATAAAGAGAAGGGCCTGGGGCAGCTTGGCATAGGGCTTTTAGATTTGTGGGTTCTTATGTGTATGCCCAACAGCGTTCTACGCTCCTCCCAAGATTTCAAAGGTTGCACAGGCATATAAGGACAGAAGTTGGCCACAGGTTATTTCTTCATTATGGGGGAAGTGGTGTTTTGTGTTTGGTTGGTTGGTCGGTTGGTTTTTGGGGGAGTGTCTAAAGAAACCATGAGGGTATGTTTGTCTGAAAGTTGGGTTTTAAACTATAACAACATATCTCAATTTGTTTGTGAGCTTGTGGTGTTAAGGCTGCTACTTTCCTGCTATAAAAGATAAATACAATGACTGAATTTTATACTTTAGCCATGTTTGGAATATGAAATGATGAGGAAAAAATGCACCTTTGGCAACATTCTTGGGGTAAGTGAAGCTGTAGATGGTAGATTAGTCTAGAGGATACAGTGGAAGTTTAAGTATTTGCGTATGATAAAATTGGCGGCTGTAGAGAGTTTTATTACAGGGTTTGATCTCTGCTATAATAAGAGTATGAGCCTGGAAACATAAAATGGACCTTTCCCATGAACAAAGCTCTATGTGCATTTTTGACAGCCAACATGACCAAAAATTTGGAACCTACCAATGGGTGTATCCCGGAGAAGTCTCTTTTGTAATACAACCAGAAATGTGCTTTAAATCGGAAGAAGTGTGCAGTTTGGGTCTGTTTGTCTTTACATAGATATGGTAGAGAAACTTGGCATTAGTTTTTAAAAAAAAATCTTTGTACAAAAGCCATTTTTTTATTTCTATTACTAGTTGTTTTGCTGATTATTTATTTTCCCTGCATCATTTCTCATGGAAACGTGGTGGCTTAACAGACATGAGGTTAGTTCTGTTGCTGTTCTCTCTTTTTCAAACCATTTGTAAGAAACTAAATTGTACTGGCAAATTGTCCCATAGATTTTTCTGAAAACACAGATTCCCTCCATCATTGTTAGAGGCATCAAATTGTGGCTTTCATTCTCATAACAAAGGCAGTGGTAAGGAGAAAAAAAAGAAGTGAAGCAGCTCTCCTAATTGACTATTATAGTACTGTTTGTTGAATGAATATGCTGGTTTCTACAAAGTTAGCGGCAGGCTAGACCTTAACATTTGTGTTTTTCTCTACAAAATACAAGCTTTGATTCACAAACACACAACTAGAAATTTCATAACAGTGTTATTTGGAGAATGTGGAAAGCTGTTTTAGAAGTGTTTAAGCATTTTAGCAACTATTATAGAAGTGAGGACTCTTTCTAGTATGCTAGTCAAGAAATAGAGCAAGAGGAAATCAATGCTGAGGTGTACAGGTGATGATAACTAGAAGTCTGAATTTGGTTAGGGAAACTAAACATTTCAGGTGCAGCATTTGAGCCCCCCTGGAAAAAGAAATAAAAAATATATTTAAAAAAATAAACAAACAAAACAGTAAGTGACAGGCAATATAGAGCTTCTGTTAGTACTCAGAGGAAATTCTGGTTTGCTTTGGAGATGCTGATTAGCATGATCAGAGCAGTGCCTTCATGGAGGAGGGGATCTTCCAAGCTAAGTTTTGCCAGTCCCGTGACTGTGTTTCTGTTGGGCCTAGACATCCTCTTTTCTTTTGTTTGTGTGAGATGACATAACAAATGCGTTAAAAACTTATTTCATAATATTGCTCATGCTACTAAAATGCTGCTGTGAAGTGCGCAACCTTATTCCTTTTTGTAGTGAAAGATTTTCAGCAGTGCGTGGTTACTTGCTGCTAATGAGACATCACACACATAAAGATAATAACAAACCAATGTTTGCTGAAAAGCTTAGAAAAACAAATTCTTTGTATTTACAATAGCTCTTCTAATTCCAGCAGAGCATGGGGATCTTTAGTCTCAGAAGGGTTATTCCACCACTGACTGAATCACAGCCACTTCTGCTTGAAAGAGCAGTATCAGTTTGACAACTCAGAGCTCTCTTGCACAACAGCTTCGAGCAGGAAGCGGAGCCAATAGTCATCTTGGAGGAAGCTGAGCATAGTTACCCAAACTGGAATCTGGCCAGGGATTCAGGCTAGGCTATCTTTCTGAGATGTGTGTGCCAATAACTCCCTTTCTTTTTTTTTTTTTTTTTTTTTTTTTTTTTCTTTTCCCTTCAACCAAAAGGCATCCTGTATCTCACTTTTTGGTCTCATTCTGTAAATTCTGTTTTTAAAAACACTTTACTTGAAACCATGTTTAAAATACCATTGATCTAAAAGTAGTGCTTGTAATAAATAAAAAAAAATGTGACTTTTTAATTGACTTTTTCTCAGCCAGTAGATACTTCTGGACACTTTAGACATGCTGTTCAAGAGTCAGTTGGATGTTTTGCCCACTCCATTATTTATCTGCTTTAGTACTTTGATGATCCTAACTGATCTCCAGTTGCCGTTCAAAAGCAAATGAAGTTGCCCTCATCTCTGTTCCTAGACTAGGAAAAGCTTTCAGAAATCATACAAAAGTTTGATATTTTTTCCCGTTTTATTCTTGTTCCAGACTTCCACGTTCTCAAGTATATAATCTTACTCTTTGTGTTTACAACACAAAGCAACAAATAATTGCTGATAAACCTCCTATTGGCTTGGAGATTTAACCTCTTCCACACATGAAGAACCTGTAGTACCTCAAAATGCAACTTACCCAGGACATATCTGGGAATTTAACAAAGACTTACGTTTTATCACTACAGTAAACTTCCTTCTTGTCCTTCTCTTTTCTTCTATCTTTATTTCTTTCCCTGTTTAGCCTCAGTTTGAGTCCCCATATGAAATCTTAGATTTGATGGGATTCTTTACCTAGGTTTCATTAGGAAATCAGTATAGCTATACTGCTTCAAGATAGTATTTTTCTTCTGGAGTTTTCCAGTTATCTAAAGTTTCCCAGGTCTTCTGAAGTTCAAAATGATGAAAAGTTGCCTCTATACAGAATAAAAATTAAAAAAAAAAAAAAAAAAAAACCAAACAAACAAACAAAAAAAAAAACTCCTTAGCATCTCAAAGCACTTAGTGCAAAGTTGAAACATTTCCATAAATTCTTATACTTGTTCTATTCTTTTTCTGAGACCCAGACCCAGCTTTTTAAACCTCCAACTTTTTGCTGCATCCTTCATTTCTGCGGAGACGCCCTACTTAGGTACCTTTCCACTTATACGAAAACAGCCCACGTTTCTGTGCATCAGCCTCTCTCAAGAGGAAATGTTAATAAATAGGGATACAGTGGCAAAATATCACTCTCTCTCTTTAACTTTAGAGTCTTTTTAATTTGTGTTGATCACTTTACTTCACAGACTGTTAAGAATATTCAAAAAAGTAGACTAATATGACCTTTCAAACCGTATTAAAATGAATAAAAATGGTTCTGTTTTGTCACAATAAGGAAATTTCATGCTGATGAGTGTTTTAACTTTTGTTAGAGAGGCAGATGAGGGCTTTGTACCTCTTCAGAGTCCGGCCGTCAGCAAGCTGATGGAAAGGCACTTGTCCTCTGCACTGCATCTGACTTGAAGAATGACCTACGGATAAAAATTATTTAATTATACACTCTTATACCTGACAAAGCTGTAGTTGGTAACAGTGATGTCTATTGTTCCTAGCTGCAATCGGGCGTTCTCTGATGCTGAACAATGACATTTCATATCTTAAAGATGCTGGAAATGGGACTCACAGGCCACAGACTTCAGAAACTTGCAGAGAACTCCTGATTGTCTTCATTTTTGTCACAATTCTTGACCAGCTGCCTTTGAGATGCCTGTCTGTTATACTAAATGCCAAGACAGCTTCTTTATTGTTTCTTTTAGGGCTTCAACTTGGATTCACAGAAAAATACGCTCAAAATCAGTAATGATTTTTGAAATGTCTGAATCTTTGCAAAGCATTTGGAGCTCATTAGCAGAAAAGCACTAGAAGCAACTGTGAAAGTATTAGGAAACAGTATTGTGTAAAATACAAAGCATTTGGCTAGGGTAGAGACTCTAGCTGTGCCATTCACTTGGTATATGTTCTCAGTCACCTTTCTTTTTGTTACCTACTGTACAAAATAAGGACTTTTCACCCTTCAAGGTATAAGAAATTGTATTTTATTTCATATTTAACAGGGTCACCCAATGGACTTCAACAACCTTTGACCAACTTATACTTGACTGGAGTCTGGGGGAATCTGTGACCCCAAATGCCACCCACGGTGAGTGGATTGGGTTGCATTCATTATGCCAAAGATGGAAGTTCACACTGTTCACAGAGTCCAGTGTCAGATTTGTTGCATATGGGCGGATATGTTTAGCAGTGTAATTCACTTACATGTATCTAGCCCCTTCCCTACAAAAGCAACCTGTTGTTAATATAGGAAACCTCTACCCTCTATGCTTTTCATGTGCTTCTTTGGTCATGTACTATGAAATCATGTAATATTTGTTATGTCTGGCAGGCCTATTATGGATGACCAGTCTCTTTGAATTGGTGCCTGGGCTCTAGATTCCAATAAACCTTCTCCTTAAGGTGGCACTGTAAGGAGCGTACATAGCCATGCTAGGGCTAATTTTCACAGCAGGACTTCTCCATGTCCCTTGCCTCAGTTATGCTGCTAACTGACAAGAACCATAGCTCTTCTACAGTCCTATGTCATGTTTTCATTCAGAAGTGTTGCTTGCTTTTTTGTTTTTATTCTGCTTTCATCCTACATTTTGTAGTGTTTCATTTTGCTTTTCATTTGTGATGGGTCTGTTTTTATATTTTTATATATTACACATTTTATACACAAACACACTCGGGGTATTGTATGGTTCTATATATGTACCCACTGCTTTCTGAATGCTTTTTGGTTACATCCAAGTCAGAGTTATGATGTAATTTTGGGGGTTGGTTTGTTTGCTTGGTTTCTTTATGAAGCTTTTGCATCATAAATGAATAATACTATTTAAAAGGCATTGCAGCTATGAATCAGGAAAGATTTTGTTCAAAATGATGCTGAGAATTTCTCTGAAATGTCTCACTGATAATTTTTTCTATAAAGACATCAGGTTTTGTTTCTTTTTGAAAGAAATGCTCATCAGAACAAAAGCACCATTTTCCCATTAATGATTGTTTACGTTGGATTTTATATACTGCAGGTTTACTATCTTTAGCCTAGTATAAATTTTCTTATAAACAACAAGTGTCTGTAAGTATGTTTAGGTATAAATTTAGGTAAAATATTTAAATACATATACTTTTTTCTTTTAACAAAATAGTTCTGTATTTCTTGAGATAAGGGGCTGCTTTTGCCAAGGGACTGTTTTTTTGCAACTTGTAAAAAAGTCATTACTCTATTGGCTTCAGTCAAGATGGCCAAGTGCAACATGCAGAACTGCTGTTCTGTGGAAATGTATTTATTTTTCCAAGAGGTGATTGTGGCTCCCAAAATAGCTGCAGTATGACCGTGTAGGAAATTTTAGATTCGCCAGTCTTGGCACTATCCTTTAAACAATTTGTTTCCTCCTGCACATTACCTCAATAGTATCTTTAAAAATAATGTATCTTATGCAGTCACAAGGGTGGCTGGAGCCATTCTTGTTTCACGGTTAACATCCAGTTTTCAGTGAAATAAGCTGTTTTGCACTCTGTGTTGTATGTAAGCTTTCACTTGCATTTGTTATCACTTCCCTGGATTAGTCAGTATATATTATAACAGAAAGTAAGAAATGAGGTGTTTATTTTCTCCAGTACTTGGGGGAAAGGAGGAACAACAGGAAATTAAAGCTTAATATGTATTTTTACTTCTGTTTTAGTACTAATATTATTCATATAGTAGGTAGTGCAAATTGGGCTTGGTTGATTTTATACTAATACTTTCAATGTATGTTTTTAGCCAGAAAGACAGTGACAGGTGTAGAGTATTGGTAGAAGTTTTGTCTGAAGATGAGGGGGAAATCTCAAAGCACTTGTTGGTAACTTGGAGAAAAAAAAATATGTTACAGGCACATTGCATCACAAATGAAGCATCAGAAATGCAGAGAAGGCAGAAGGAAAGCTAATGCAAACAAGCTGAAGTGCAGAAGGGTGTACCTGAGGCGTGTCTGCAATTAGTGCTGCCCCTCCTCACAGCTCTGATTAAGGTTGTGTTCATGCGTGTGAATCCTGACTAATTCACACTTTTTATTAAAGACGTGTTGTATGGTGGTTGTTTTTTCTCCTTCCCATGGAATGCTCTCATTAAACATTTCCCTCTGTGGGTCTCGTGTGGGCTGTCTCCTGGTAAGATGCTCATCTTCGAAAAGTTATTGCATCCTTCACGCCTCCGGGGACTGAAGCCAAGGTGCCCTCTGAAGATGATGTATCCCTTGTCCTGTCAGGGGACAAAAAGGGAAGATGAAAAATAGAAAAAGATGAAAAATAGAAAGATGAAAAATAGAAAAGGACCAGTGGCTGTCCTCAGGAAGGGCGGTCAGTGGCCCCAGACCAGCTGAGAACAGACAGGACAGGCATTTGGGGAGGGGGCATTTCTCACTGGGGTCCCTTCGAGAGCCCTACTTACCAGGACTTTGCCAAGGGTGAACGTTTCAGGTTGGAGACCAGCGGGGCAGGAGGAGTTGTCTACACAGCTGTCTTCAGGTGCAGCCAGCTCAAGAGGTTTTGGTGCTTTTCTGTTTTATAAGGAATCTGTGAGCTGCTCCTACATGATCACCTGGGACAGGGCAAGGGAGATGCTGTTTGATGCCTTCTGCAAGGTCTTATTTCGGAAAAGCATTCTATCTCACGGTCTGCTTAACCCACCGTTCTCAGAAATAAAGTAATTGGCCTAATGTTACTCTCAGAAAATGACTTCTGGTCCCGAAGGATTACTTCCTTCATTTGGGAAGAAGATTTGTAATTGAGATACCACAAAATTTAAGTTGCTGCTTTATGGATGAGTTGGTGTGTACATTTGTTTGTGGATGGCCTTTGTAATGCCACATAAAGATAGACAGGCCTTCAAGTGTACATAAACCCAAATGCTTTCTACCTTTCTTTCTTTCTTTCCAGTTTTAATGCTGTGTTGTCTAATATAGTGAGTGAGTTATGGTAATTAGAAATAGAAAAACCCTTTAAAAGAATCCTGAAGGCCTGACTTATTTTTATATCAATAAAGCTTCTGTAATTTCTTGGCTGTCTTATAGCTTCAGAGAAAATTCAGAGTACCAGCAGAGTAAGTGTAGTGTGGGAGGGGTTCAGCTGAAGCATAAATTAACTGTATTTCATTTCCCCTTAATAAAGAATTTCAGTTTTTCCACAGCTAACTGTATAATCAATTTGCTCCCCTGCTGGCTTGCTAACTTGCTGTTGGCTTTGCTTCAATAATATCAAGCCTGTAATGAGGGAAATGGGAGGCTCTAATCACACTGAGGAGAAATAAGCTACTGTGATATAACGTGGAGTTTAGCTGTGCAGAATTTTGCTGCCTCTTTTATCACTGAAGAGCTCAAATATGTTTCCCCCCAATCTCGCCTTACTTTGCAGACTAAAAAGCAGTGTACTCCTCCAGACTCATTAATCATATTTCACTGATTGGATGACATTAAATACTTAAATCCTATTCAGTTTTCTGCAGCCTTGAGCTTGCTCATTCTTCTCGGTAAAGTTTTATCTTTAACTCTACTTCGTAGCCGGGGTACATTGCAGCCACGCTTTTCTGCATTAGTAAATGTGACATAATTTTGTTTCTTTCTGCCGTAAAATCCTTACTCAAAGTATACTTTAATTGTATCATTATTGTACCACATGTCTGGGAGAGATTATAGAGGGAAAAAAAATACAGTATAATAACTGCTGAGTTTGTTTTTCCTGCCTTCACCATGCCTAGAAATTATACCCTGTGTTATGGGTTTGTTCAGTTACTCACTTGCAATTCCACATTTTTTTCCAACACTTTGGATATACAAGACACAAGTTAAACATACAAGATAAACAAAGATTATCTTTAGTCACAGTATCGCCAGACAAAAGGCTCTTCTGAGCTCACAGTCCCCACCCCTACATTTCTATTTCTGCTCTTCATTCTAAATGCTCTATTTCCAGTTGCAGATAATATGCCTGGCAGAACTGTGCAAAAAAGAAAAGTCTTTGTGTCAAATTTAATGCATGAGATTTTGTGTTGTTGTTTGGCTTCAGCATTTGGGGGGGAATTACTTGCTTGGGATATTTTTTTAATTATTATTTATTTATATACTTATTTATGCTGTCAGTGCAGGGGGGAAATAGTTGGGGGGAGGAGATGGGGTTAAAGTTCAATTTTAGTTTTCTGCGTCATTTGGTCTCATTTTGAATTGTGGCCATGTGATCAGGCAGCATTCAGTGCAATGAGAGGCAGCGTGGGGGAGGCTGAGCCAGTGTCAGAAAAGCTTAGAAGAGAAGTAAAGATCATGAGTTAAAGTCAGATTTTATTTAGTTTTCTGCTTTCTTTTTCTGATTATGAATATAAAATTACAGTTCATAAACAAGCTCCTGTTGCTTCCCATGATGTTTTGGAATCTCCTGTGTTCAGAATCCTGATGGAAAAAAAAAAAAAAAAAAAAAAGAACTTTTTTATTGCACACCAGCAAAATAAAGGTCAATGTTGCTTGCTGCAGAGATAACTGAGTATTTTCTATGTCATTGAACAGTGCATGATAAAGTCATCATTCCTAAATATGTGCCCGGGTTATGGTAAAAGTTTAAAGAACAAAGTGATGTAAGTGTACACAATTAGGAAAACAATCTTGCTTTGATTTATAAACACAGCAGAGCTTGCCACTGATTCTATTGCTGCAGTGTATATAACAGTGCAAAAAGTGGTCATTTTTTGAGAGAAGGATAGTAGAACTAGTAGAACCCACTTTTGTGTATGTGTGATTTTCAACAACTGTCATACTTCGTGTACATACATGTAGGTATTTGAATATATGGGTGCATGCTCAGATATCAGGGTGCTGCAAGTAGGTGGAGTGCCTCCCTGCCTTCTTACTGCTTCAGAGTCAGAGGGCCATGCTGTTGCCCATGGTGCCAAAGCTCTGGTTATTCTACTGCTGTTTTGGGGCCATACTCATTAAATAAAGCTCAAAAATACAACACAAAAGGAATTCTGCTGGCTGCAGACTGGCAGAGAGGAGTCCTAGAGGTGTTGTTCAGCAGTGAGCAGCAGCTGAAGGTGCAGTTGTAGGAATGAGCCAAGTAAATGTGCTGATTTTGAATATCACTGACAACAGCCAGAGGAAGAGGTTACAAGGAGTGAATGATGCTGGATGTGTGATGCTGAATCTTCTCTGATACTGCTTTGTGTACAGTCTGGATAGAGCACACCCAGTCACAGCTTTACTTTGTTCTGCAGTTGGAGCCAAAGATTTACAGGGCATGCAAGGCTTTCAGTCTTGGATCAAAAGACAGAGTTGCATTGCCTTTTGATTAATTCTTATGATTCATGGTTTTCAAATCTGAGTGCATAAAATTAAGAATGAGAAGCATGCTGTTTTGTTTTCAGCACTTCAGAAAGAAAAAAGAATCAGTTACTGACGAAGTTTTATGTTTCTTATGTAAAAAGAAGTTCGGTTCATTTTACGTCATGACTATAAAGTTTCAGAGAATAATAGAAACAGCAATCACTTTTGTAAGGAAAAACTGCGTAAAGATCCTACTTTGACTTTCCCAGTTGTTGTTCTAATACGTATTACAAACCAGGCCAGAAATTATCAGTGATCAAGGAAGTTGCCAGTAGCATCCAATACTTTAAGCACTGGTTTAAAGAGAAGAGATGGAAAGCCTTGAAACAGAGATAGGGACAGTGCAATTTAAAGGAAGCTTTTGTGGGATGAGGAAGTACCAAGGTCTACTGGTAGCAATGCTCTATGTTAAATAGTGAAGTTTGTGTCTTTCTACTTCAGATAATTTAACCTGATTTGAGTATCAGCTTTTGGACTGACACATTTTTAAAATGTTGGTCAGAATTCTTGTGAAATATGCAGATAATGAGTTCCTTGGTCCTCATGATGAATACGGTTCATGAAATAATTTGAGAATTATTGAGAGCACATATTTCTGAAAGGAAGCTGCCTGTCTTCTTCTTTTCTGCCTGGACTCTGTTGTTGTGACTGATGAAGATATCATGTGGCAGGAGGCTTTTGCAAAATGAAGCCCTTCTCACTGGGACCAGCACAGAGAACCACAACTCATTTCTAATTTACTACTGTTATTCTACAAGAGGCTTTGAATCGCTTCTGGCCAGAATGAATTGACTCCATCAAGAAATGTCCCCATTGCCAAGCCCCTTCTCCATTTTCCAGCATCGTGTTTTATTTAATGTTTCCAAACATTCACTCTCATAACATTTTTGAAGGGGAAATTCAAAACTTGTTGACATGCTTTCCTTGCAACCTTTTTTTCTTTTTCTACCCTTCATTCCAGTTCATTCCAATCTATGCCAGTGTGCTGCTGTCTTCTGGGAGTGAGAACTGAACCAGATTTAGCTAGGGAAAGTAGCTTTAGCTGCTCTATTAGAAGACAAACTCCACAGCAGCAGCCTGAATTTCACATACTTCTATGTGATGCTACATCAAGGTGTGAAGTCTTCTCCAAATTGCTGCCTACTGTAACCCACAGGGCTGCCCTGGTATGCCTGCCTTCATCAACTTTTAGCCTCCCCTTAATGGACTTTGCCTGTGTTCTCCCTACAATAATTTTCAGAGATTGATATTGTATTTTCTTTCAGTGTTTTCATCCTCTTTCCTTCCTCCCCAACCCCCCCCCCCCCCCCCATTATCTCTGTTCCTTATAATATCAAAACCTCCTACTTTAGTATTACCTGATATGATTAACAACATGCTCTGCAGTTTTATTAATGAAGATACTAAAGGAGATTAAACCAATTCCATAAACCTCAAACAGCTTAGAGAGAACTAAATAAACTCAAATAATCAGTGCTTACCTTTCTGATTTTACAAGATGGCTTTGAATGACTTTCAAGCCCTGCAAACCAGTTTGAAGTCATTCTTTCTTTAAGGAAGACTGAGAAGATACATTACTGACCTTCATGCAAATCTGCTATTGCAGAAAGACAACTTGTTTGGGCACTACAGATGCTCCTTCAATTTTTGAAGTATTTTAAATGAGATTGTATCATCAGTTTTGTTCAAGTATTTTCTTTTGTGTGTATTAGGCTTCTTGTTATATGTTATTCAGAAAACAAAAACATTTTCTTTTCTGATCTGATACCTTGCAATAAAAATCAAAGTACCTCAGCATTTCCTGTGTGAGGTTACTCATGACAAGTATCACAAAGGTACTTTAAGGGGCAAAAGATCTTCAGAATACACTTCAGTTATTCCTGACTTTTAGTTTAGAAAACAGGCATCCAGAGGACTACAGGGCCAGACCCAAAATAACTTACTTTTTTCTTTCTCTCTCTCTCTCTTTTTTTTTTTTCCTTCTGGAAAATAGCCTTGAAATTATTTTTTGTTTGTTTGTTTGTTGTTTTGGTTTGATTTTTATATTATTTTATCACCATGCTTGAATTATTTTCTTATTGTGGCTTTCCTATACTACCAGGTACTTTTAAAGCTTCTCAAAGGATTACCTACACTTTTCTGGCTGAAAACTAAAGAGCTTTGTAATGGTGGCAATAAAAGTATAACATTTAGCACATTCTACTTTTATAGTGTTCTAGAGAAATTAAAACACCACTATGCCCTGTGCTATTAGTATGAATAGCACCATGTTATTGTAGTAATGTGGCAAGACAGAATTTCCTCAGTGTTACACAGAGATATGGTTAGATTGTTGGATTTAGATCTGTTGGGCATTTCTGGCTTTTAGTTTGGTACTTTCCTGAAACAGTTAATACTTTTGACACTGTTTGATTTGTCAGTAGTTATTCTGCCAATTGATGCACTGGGGAGGTTGTTTCTCATTTTCATAAATAAGTTGGATATTTTTCTTCAGAACTTTATCAGACAGGATGCTGCATTTTAGTTTTTATTTTGAGGATGTGTGACCTATCTGTTAATAGTCATTTTTGGACATCATGCCGTATACTGTGTTTGCTCAAAATTTTCACTGGAGTCAGCCAGAATTTGTGAGGTTATCTATTTCCTGAAGGTACTTTCAGGCCACAGTTTTATCAGATTGCCAGTTATTCTATGTGCCCCACTTCTTGTGGAAACATTGGAGGGGACCTGATTTTCAGAAGGCATTCAGGACAACAGAACATTAAAGTTTCAACTATCCTGAAATTACCAGCTGTTAAATCTTGGACATTACTAGACTTGTTTTCCTAGATCATACTCTGTATTTTGCATATAATCTATCATAAAAATAGAAAGCATTTTTTCTTGTTATATATTTGCTGTAGAAAGATCTAATTTAAGGAATTTCAACTGATTTATAATTCCTTTGTTTTACTGGACTTACAACAATTTCAACTGCATTAAAAATATGTAGACATCAATTTTAAAACCCTCCCTCAAATGATTTTCTTTTCTGTTTATTGTAATCTATTATTTTCCACGTTGTTTTTATGATTTCCTTGGTATTCCTGTGGAGAAACCGGAGTTGTTATGGTCCTACTATGTTTCCTCTTATATTCACTTGTTCATATCAACTTTTTTTTTTCATAGGAAATTGAAATACTTTCACTAATCCCCTAAAGAGAATTTGCTACCCTTACTGCTTTCTACACAGTGTCTTTTATTTTATTTTATTTTATTTTATTTTAATTTTATTTTAATTTATTTTATTTTATTTTTAATTAGTGGGGGTAGAGGATGGTTTGCTTTTTGAAAAGTATTTAAAGTAGGTACAATTCTTTCTTTGACTTTCATCCTTGGAGAAATGGTTTCTTGATCAATTTCTACTGAAATGAAATATACATGTCACAAAATTTTTGCTTAGGAAAAACAAAGATCTGTTTTGTGTCTCCAGATATATTGTAGTATTTTAGTAAAGTGCTTCGAGAACTTTCTTTGTTTCTTGATGGAACTGTAAGTAAACCCATGCTTAGATGTTTTTCATTTTGTGTTGTTGGTTGTGTTTTTTTTTTTTCCCCTTTTTTTTCTACATCATTTTGTCCATCTTGAAGGATATCTCATATTTCCATGTGAATTTTCTATATTCCTTCCCAGCTAACGTAAGAAAAATATGTTGTTTAGTTTAAAAGATTTCAAAGTCTGGACAAGCTAAGATAGGGAGACACAAATCTGTTTGCATGACAATATTATACTACAGGCTTGTATATTCTTTTCTTCATCAGAAATGGGATTATGGCATGAGTATACAGGATTTCTTATCCATATAATTTGATGGCAGGAAATATTAAAATAAACTATAAACTCAATTTGCAGCTTGTCTTAGGGAGGAAATTGGGATACGACTGAGTAAAATAAAGATTGCAGCCTAGCATCAAAAAATGTGGATTTGCAGAAATAGAATGATTACATAACGTTCTCTGTCATTTTCTTTCAGTAACATTGAATAAAATTACCTTACCATTTATCTTAGTAAATGTTAGGTTCCTGAATAAACCTTCATAGACACAATTTTTTGTACCTCTTAATAAACTGAAGAGACTTAACTAACTATATTCTTAGTGAAACATTTATGTCTTAATCCATGCAATCAAATTAATTAAGGAATTAAAGTTTAGAGAAAACAGCTATTACTTTGTGGAAAACTCACTCCTACAAACAGGATTAGTATTTTCTTAATTTTTTTATTTTTTTTTTAGAACATTGAAGGCCTAATTTTTAAAGGTGCTGAACCTCTTCTAATTAGCTTGTCAGTGAATTAATTGCCTATGGAAGCTATTCTGTGGAGATATCAGGAAATTACAAATTGGGCTTTGCAGCTGCAGGTCCTGTCCCACTGCCTGGGGCCTGGCAGCCACAGACCTGCTTCCCTCAGGCTCGCTTTGGGCCTGTTCTCCTTTTGTACAAAAACTCAAAATGGGGCCTGTTGGTGCTGACTCCCAGCCTGCTCCTGCTGGGCGCGCTGCCTGTTATCTGAAGCTGTCTGGCTCCCGATAAGCTGTGATGCCTCATGGGAAATAGGTTTTTTGTTCTTTTGTTGCCATCAGCTGGGATTTTTTTATTCCCTTTTTCCTCACACCTGTTTGATGCCCAAGAAAATTTCCATGGAGGAATGTATTTTGCAAAAATATTCAGAGTTTTTGTTATCTGGGGGTTGTTCCTTCACTTTACTGTTGCTTCCAAGCATCAGTAGAGCAAAAGCTATTATTTTGGGGTTGTTTCTTTTTGGAGGCTGTGGGCTGACTCTGGTGCACTCTGCAGCACTGTGCAGTACAGGCTGGGGCTCAGCAGTACCAGAGACCCCCCAGGCCTCCTGTGCTCCCTTCCACAGTTGCCTTGGGAAGCCAACACTTCCTCCAACTCTTGCTCAAGATGGCAGAAAAAGAAACTTCTCTGTGGAAAAGGGAGGCTTTCCTTTTTTTTTTTTTTTTTTTAACAATGAAAGAGGAAGCAAAGAACAAGAGAAGATCAGATGGAGGCAAGAAGAGCATCTGGGGCAAAGGGCTATGTGCAGAAGGCACGTGCTGCTAGAAACCACACAGATCTCCTGCTGCAAACCTAGGAGGTGTCAGCTTGTGCCTCTCCTGACCCCCTCACCCCAGTGGTAAATGAGATCTTGCTATTCTGGCTGAGCAGTCCAAAGCAGTCAATTTGCTCTCTGAAAGTCAAGTGTCTGCATTGCTTTTGTTCACCATTAAAATTGCACTGGGAATTATAGTTTACACCACTTGAATATTTGTTTTACATCATATTTTTCTTCACAAATTTAAGAAGTCCTTTTCCTCAGTACCTACAGCTGTGCTTGACTTACACCTGCATCAGGAACCCCCCAGTGTGTGGGTGTTTGGACGTGAGGGCAAGTCTTTTCTGGTGTACAAAATGTACCAAGAAATTTTCAAGTAGTACAGATTTAACAGTTTTTTTAATAAAGTTGAAAACTTAGTTTGTTTACAGAGTTTTAAGCCTTCACTTTGGAGCTGATATATTGCAAGCTGTTTGGTCTCCATTACTTTGCTTGGAGAAGCGTTTTCTCTAGTGTATTATTTATATTTAAAGCCAGCAAAAAGTAGCAGTATCAATAGGAACAGCTTGCAATGCAGAAAGAGGAATGATATCAGCTGGAAAAAGCACAGAGTATAGCCAGGGAAAGGTTGTCTGTGGCCTTGTTTTAACAGTTTATGACTCTTCTTGCTTTATATAATCAATGTTAGTGTTGCAGATCCATCCCTATGAATGAGGAAAGAAGAGGAGAACATAAGGCATCCATATAAAAAGGAGCTGACGTGATGTTTTGATGCAGATTTCTACCCACCTGTGTGTGAACCAGTTACACCAGAACTACAATGTTCTTTTTTTTTTTCTTTTTTTTTTCTTCTAAGTGGTAGCTGTGATTTGAGGTAGGGCGAGGTCCTTTTCTGCTTGCATTTAGAATAATGCTTGTATTTACAAAACACAATATAGAGCTGAATCTTCAGAATATTGTCTCTCCTGGCATCTTTTTTTTTTTTTTTTTTTTTTTTTTTTTTTTTACTTTAAATCATGCAATATTTCAATGTAGATTCTATCCTTATTGCAATCTGCACAGCATCTTCTAATGTATTTTGTATTTGAATTATTTGAGCTATGTCAACAAGGTATGTCATTATGGTAGGTCTTGGGGGAACATACAAACTTTGGGATGTCATTGCTGCAGGTAAAGAGATATTTCCAGATATTTCCATGCCTTTACTATTCAGGAACTTCATTTATTTTTAGCAAGAACCCTTTTCAATTGCTCTGAAGTAGCAATTTAGTCATGATTTGGTTGTAGATTAAGGGATATCTAGTATGTACATTTCCGTGTTTAAGAAACAACCTGATTTTCAGTTTCACCTCTATTTGCATTTAATTTCCAGAATTTCTTACTCCATTCACCAAACTGGCATTTTGTATGTAAAGAGGAGAAATTATCTCTTGAAAGTATTCTTGTTTATTAGAATTTTATCTTCACAGAAGTATGCATAGCTTTATCTTTTCCTCATTTAGTTTCTATTGCTTTGACTTCAGCATGTTTAATTCCAATGAGTACAAATAATTACAGCTGGTGATTTTATAGATGACATTTTATGTCTACAATTTGTATATAGGCACATCTCTAGATATAATGCACTATATTGCAACTAATTAAAATTGGTTTTTAAAGCAATTCTGAGTTGTGGCGGTCAGATGAAATTCCAAGTGTTTAAATAGTCTCCTTCTAGAAAATAAACAGTGTTAATTGGGAATTATTCTTGCATTACTTCTTCATTCCACTGTTTGGGGTTTGCAGGCTTACTTGATTTTCTTGTTTGAGTCATGTGAATTAGGAAGGCTTACTTGAAGTAGGCAAGCCTACTACTCCTTGCTCATGCTGTCCGTGGTATCCTCAGTTATCATTGACTTTATTTTTTTCTATTAGAGTAGTGAGAAAGTACTTGGGGAAATAAGCTGAACACTGGAATATAGGAATGGCAAGTACAGGCTGTATCAAGGACTGTTTACATTTGTCTGTTCTCATGTAACAATCAAATTGCAATTTATTTCTAAATAGTTGCGTAGGCTACCTGGTGTTTGAACAGAAATACATGACTTCTCTAACCAACATATTTTTTTGTTCTACAAAAATTTGTGAGTATTTACAAACAAGGTATTAGTGAAGTGCTAAGAAACAGGCACTGAGGAATTTAATACAATTTAAAGTAAGGAATCAAGTGGAACTTTCAAATAACATAATGAGCTACTCTTCCATAAAAAAAAAAAAAAAAAAAAAAAAAGGAATATAAATCACTTCATAGGATATATTTTACTCAGTTCTTATAGGTAGTTTATAACCTAAAATGCATTTTGTCATAAAACCACTTGCATGTAAGCCAGTATGGAAAACCGTATGCTCTGTATTTATCAACAAGTATATAAAAAACTAAATGTTATATTTGCAAATACGGATTTAATCAAATCTATACACAAATTATACACAATGCGTTCCCTGAGTAGTACTCATTCAATGTATCACAATACAAGGTTACTTCTTTAACACTGTTCTTAAAGAAAAATGGAAGATTTTATCAAAGCAGCAGGGGATATGATTTAAGGAATTTCTGAAAAAAGCTTTTTCAATTTCAAATACGTTTCCCTCAAAATTAGAAGTATTGTATAAATGCTGAAGTGTTGGATGGATTTGTTTCTTTCATTGATGGCTTTCATTTTAACAACAAAAGAAATATTAAAAGGATCTACAAAAATAAGCATGAAGAAAATGGTCTTTATATATATAGGTAGCAAGTTCAACTGAAGTCACGTTTGCAAGGCATGTTGTATTGTGCATGATTCTCTCTTGTAAAAACTAGCTAGAACCAGGCTCAACAGCTTTACACAAACACATTTCAATTTCTATCTCAAATAGCTTAAATAGACTCCTGATTAGCAAGGTACTTAGGCATGCAAGTAGACTCAGTGAGTATCCCCGGCAAAGCTAAATATATTTGCCAAATCACTTACCTAAGGGTGTCTCCTGAATTTTTTGAATTGTTGCATTGTTTACCCTGCTCTAGTTTCTCCCAAGAGTGACTCAACAACAGTTAAACAGCTGGTAGAGTATGACACCTCTCTATCATACCAAAACCTGTACTTGGCCAAGTTTTCATTGTTCCTTTTAGCTTTGGTTTCTAGGTGTAGGGATGGGGTTTGTTATTATTATTTTTATTATGTTTTTATTATTATTATTACTGTTGCTATAAATGATAATAATATTACTCTTTTTTTCTTCTTTTTTTTTTTTCAATCCACCCATTTCTTATCTTGTATTTAGCTTGTAATGTTTGGTCAGGTAAGACCTGTTTGCAATAAATTTGTACAGCCCTTTTGCAAAAAGGGATCTCATTCAACAGCTAAATCTCCCAATCCCTACAACAGCAGAAGTTTAGTTCCCAGTTTTAACTTATAGTTAATTGAACGTGGCCTGTTAAACTAAAATTAAATACCTGACCAAATGTGACCATCTCAGTTTCATAAATGTAAATAGAAGCTTTCTCCTGTGTTGGAGTTTGTTTGTTTTCTTACAAATCATACTGTTACATAAGGCTATCATAAGACAATACTGAGACTTGTTTGTAGTTAAAAGTAAAGCATGATTCTCTGATATCCATGATGTTGATCCGTAGAAATACTACTAAAGAGAAACGAACACATGTGTACTTGTCTTTGCAAAATTCAGGCAGATTCAGTATGTACAAACCATACCAGTGTTATATGCTTACTATGCTTTGATTTAGAGTTTGGATTTTGCTGAAAAGTACAGATGGTTGTACTCTAAAAGCCTCTGTCAGGTTTTCCTTTAAGATATTTTTTAAATAACTTGATGAGGACTTCATTTGGAGTGCCATTTATCAATATAATCTCCGTAATAATGTATTAAACTACGTTTTTAAATTTGGGGGTTAGGATGATAGGTCTGATCTCTGAACAAGGGTGAGCAATGCCGTGTTCTCAGGGACTGGGACAGAACAAAAGCAACTAGGGATGTTCAAAAAGACATACAGCCTGCATGGCAAATGGAGTATTTCTTCCAGTGCCAGTAAGGTCTCAGACCAAGTGGGATGTTCACTGTCAAGAAATGTGTCTTCTCTCCACCAACTGTAGAAAGTCTGTAGGACTGCAGCTTAAATGCCCAGGGACCCACAGAAATGAGAGCTGGAAGGAACTGGGATTCTCAGTCTAGAAAAAGACTGAGAAAGAAACACAGCCTCAGTTCTGCATACAGGTGAGAACCAGTAAGTAAAGAGACATGGGAAAAAAAAATCTCATCTCCATACCTATGGTAGATATGAGGAGAAGATAAAGGCTTAAAAGACATCAGGAGAAACCAAGTCAAAGCTTTAGAAAAACTAGTTGTGTGGAGCAGAGCAATGCAGTAGCTGGGAGGCTGTGATGTCTTCATCACAGGTCATCAAGAACAGGTTAGACCAACGACTTAGCAGTGAGATAGGTGTTGATAGTCCTGCTTTAAAGGAGGGGGTGGACACAGATGACCTCTCGACCTCTTTCTGCCTCATGCTCTTGTTGTTTCTCTTTTTTTTTTCTGGATACAGAGTATATATTTAACCCAACAGGCTGCATTTAAACTAAGAGGGAATGTGATAGTTTTCTATATGGAAATAAAATTCCTCCTCATACTTTGGCACTCTCTGATGTTAAAAAAAAAAAAAAAAAAAAAAAAAAAAAACGAAAACACCTTTGGCTCAGCTCAGTCTGTCTTTTTTTTTTTCTCTCTCTCTTTGGTAAGCATAAGGCTGAGGCAGTTGGCAGAAGAATGTACTAAGGACAATTGGTTTTGGAAGCCCGCATCCCAGAAAGCACAGCAAATGTAAATGTCTCCTCAAATGTGCTTTAATTCTGCACTGCAGGATCTTTCTTAATTATGAGAATCAAAGTGCAGAGTGGAAAACTTAGGGTGTACCTGGTTTTCTGAATGGGACAGCAAAAGATGGGAGAGAGCTTTATGCCACTTGTCCTCCTAATGTTAGGGCTACAGTGGCTCTTGTGAAACATTTGTTGATTTAAACAGTGCAAGCAGAACTACTGATAGAGCCCATTACCTTAGCTGTCAGATTGGAGTCACTAAACAGTTGTAAGGTTGAGTTGGTTAAGTTACATGTAAGTATGCTCGTTGTTACAAATTGTGCTATTCCATTTATTTTTTTTCAGTGCATTTGCATCATCTTTCAAGCGTCTAATCAAGCATGAATTACCTTACTGCAGGTACAAGCAGTAAGTTATTTATCAATTTATCTTAGCTCTTTTTCTCTTTTTAATTCATTTTTATGAAACATTTTTTTTTCATATATTATGATAATTACTAAAATATATTTGAGAACTTAACAGGGAATAATCTTCCACCTTCAGTTTTGCCTTTCCTAACCTTACTGTTTCCTGATGGACCCTATTTAAGAGGAAACTAAAATCCACATGTAATAACAACAAAAGCAGTTACTTTTAACTACAAAAACAAACAGATGTGAGTATGTACTATAGCAGTGTAGCAACTTCAGAAATGTGAACTATCTTATACTGATCAAGAGCTGCCTACTTGAATGTATAGGAAGGCTAGAGCAATAGCTCTGAGACTAGTTTTTGTGACACGTTAATTCTGATGACCAATGATTTTTTAAAAGACAACCCTGTTAACTTTTCTTCCTGATACAAGAAAGCAGAAGGTAAATCATAGAACTGCTTGTTATACTCTGAGTAATGTGTCATCTCCATCCTACAGGTGGAGGAATTATGTGGTAGCAGTATCTGCTCCTGAAGCCCATAAATGGAGGAAGCCAGTTTAAGGAGACCACCAGAGCTGTCAGGCACACAAAAGTCAGCAAATCTGAAGAGCTGCCTGGGGAAGGAAAGGAAGGATGTCCAAAACCAATCACGGAAATCTTCAACTTGTTGGTCTGCACTCTCTGTCTCACTCTTTAGGAATGACTGTTTCCCATTCCTGATGCCTTCATCTGATGAGTCAGATGAGGCTGATGCTAACCAGCTTTCAAGAGGGCAAGCCATTAGGCTGAAATGGAGGTAGTCTCAGGAAATGGAAAACTTCTGCCTGCTATGTAGTATGAAAAACTCAGGGACATTTTTTCCCCTAATTTTTTGTTAGATTAAAACAACTCCGTGCAAAAACTTATGGTTGGAAATCGAACTAGGAGTCGAGCTAGGGAGTTGCGCCAGGCTCCTTATATTTCCTTCTTTATAGCTTCTGGACTTTATTTCAGTTAAATGTTTTTAAGATCAAACTTCTATGCTATCTGTAAATCAAAATACTATCAGTGGCCTCAAGTTTGGAAAGCCATTTAACTGGTTCTGTGACTAAATCACTGTCATCTCCATCTTGATTTAATCTCTTTCATAATGGCATTAAGAACTGCAGTACAGAGAGGCAGATCTTATGTCTGCTTCATGAAATGTGCTACTTGTACAGACATGCTGAGTTTTTGCCAGTTAAAAACATGCTTCACCACCCCTCTGATTTTTTTTTATGCCTACTGCACTCTAATTACATGAGCTAGTAAGCTTACATGTGTACATATCTCCAGGTTTACACGGTAAGTGACCAATGAAGAACATAGATTGATCAGTGTGTAATCAGCTTAATAGTGAATTTAGAAAGTGCGTTCAACATCAAAGATGTAGGGACACTTAGACCCTACATGCACGATCATTATAGTTTGGAAGGAAAACATTATAGTGTGTTTGATCAGTGATGAGAAGTAATTGTTAAATAGGAATTAATAAAGTTACCTTAGAATAAGTTTTCTGAGGACATCCAAAATAGAGCAAACAAAGGGTGTGTCTAGGGGTTTGTTAAAGCATTCATGTCACCTTGTTAATGTTGAGTGTCTTTTAAGAAGTTTTAGTTCTGCCTTTCCTCAGCAGTATATTTTATTATCAAATTCTTGTGAAAGTAGGAAATTGTATATATTAAAGCACAGGAAATCAAGGGAGGAAGACAGTGTTACACAATTCTAAATAAAAGATAAATTAACATGTTCAGCCACATAATTACAAGGGGAAGAGGACCTTGCTCTCTAAGCAGCAAAAACATAATGAAACACTTGTAGCTTTATTTCTTATGTGTAGCTCAGTTATACCCCTTAGTGTGGATGCTTGACGGCTGTTTACTTTCTTGATTAAAGTCTGACTATAGGGGTGAGCTGGGCCTTTTTCATCCTCACTAGAAAGAAAGGCACCATCTTTTGAATAGACTACATGAATATGCAGAATATGTCAGGGTGTTTGTATTGTTGAGCACATGTTGCAGGATGAGAGTATGGGAGAGACTGAGAATAAAAGACTAGAAAAAATAAAGATAAAAGGGAAAGTAGGGGCAAAAGGAAAAATATTAGAGAATATTATATGGAAAAGTTAGGAGAGAAGTGTGAAATAAAGCATAGAAGCAGAAGTAATTGTTTCATACTAAAAGTATCACAGTCACAGAATTCCCAAGGCTGGAAGGGACATCTAGGGATGCCTCCCACATGAGCAGGGTCACCCCGAGCTGTGTGTCCAGGAGTGCCCAGCCAACAGAGGAAACAACCCCTTTTTCATGGTTGGGATTTTGTACCAACTGCTCAGCAATCCCATCACAACACACAAGAAATTTAGGGGCAGATTTTGTTTGGTCCATCACTTATTGCGGTCATGATTGCTATCTGTAGCTGAAAGAAAGGGATGCAAACAAATAGGCTAGGTAAATGCAGGTCCAGCAATGTAAAAGTATGAGTTTGTTGATTGTTTTGGTTTTTATATTACAGTACAAGGATGATATATACACTTTCCGTAACAGTTGAGCTTTAGTTATACATGTATATTTCCCTCAGCTGAATATTATTTTGTCTTAGTCAGAACTACTAAAAAAAAAAAAAAAAGAAAAAGTAGTATGAATAAAATAAGAGTAATTTATTCTAGTATAAAAATATTTGCATAAATATTGATTAAAATTCTAATACACTACACATTTATTACATAGGTAGTCTAGCTAACCCAGATTTTTTTATAATACCTCTCTGCAGAGTGTTGGCTTAGCAAATTCAGAACATTTTACAAGATAAAATTGATCTTGATTGATTTATTGCTTGAAAAATTTTGAGCTTTTCAAGGTTATCTGATGAAAAAGTATGAATATGAAACAAACTGTTGTATTAATAACACCCCAAAAAGCAAAAAAATGTTTGATTAAGCACTTTGTAAATTTACAGTTTTATTATCTGAGGTGGGAAAATGGTGCCTTAAGTTTTTCTAAGGGAAAAAAAATATTTTTAATTTTAACATATAAGCACTATGTACCTCTGATATGTTCCTCATGGCAACCTCATAATTAAGCTGGTGTGTCAAATGAAAATAAAGCCTAAGTACCATTAGAGAAACTGAGCCAGATCCTAGATGCTTTAAAAGAACATAGCAGCATTTAAGCCAATGTGTGACTTCGAAAGGGGAGCCTTTGGTAAAGGGATGATGGAAAGAGGATAATCAGAGGTGTTTGGGGGATGGGATGCCAGGTCAGAGGGTCACAGTGACTGTAACCATAAGGTATGAGTACCATGCCAGGTGTGTGTATAGCATACCTTTCCACGGTCATGGTGTCTGGGAAAAGCACTTGGTGACTCAAAAAAGGCAAATGTTGCCTCCATCTACAAGGAGGAATATCTGGGGAACTGTCAGCCAAACTGACCTTAGTCTGTGGGAGGATTAGGCAGGTGATGGGGGACAGGCAGTAAGCCAAAAACTGCCTGACCAACCTGACTGCTTTCTATAACAAAAAGGGATGGACGTTTTATGTGGAGAAAGGGAGAGCAGGGGATGTCATTTACCTTGGCTTCAGTAAGACTTTTGACACAATTATTTGCAGACCTTATTTAACCACACTGGAAAGGTATGAACTAAACAAGAGGAAGATTTGGTGTAAAATTGGCTGGACCCTTAGGCTCAAGGGTTGTGATCCAGTAGCAGACCCAGCTGGTGGCTGGAATCCTGGGGCTGATACTGTGTGACATCATTGTCAGTGACCTCAGTGATGAGATGAAGTGTACCCATGGCAAGTTTGCAGATGATGACAGACTGGGGAGGTGTGGTGAATACACTGGAGGGACATCAGCAGGCTGGAGAAAAGGGCTGGCAGGAACCTCACAAATTCTGACAAATGGTGATACGGCATCCTTGAGCTGGGATGGAATAAGTGTCCACGTTACGAGCTGGGGGACTGAGTAGGTGAAATAGCTTTGCAAAAAGGGATTTGTGGATGAGCAGCAACTCAGCCAGCAGTGTGCGCTTGCAACAGAAGCCAATGGCATCCTGGGCCATAATAACAAGAGCCATATTCCAATCCGTGGAGTATGTGTAAGATTGCATCTGGACTACTGCATCCTCATTTGAGCTCCCGAGTACATAAAAGTCAATGATATAAAAAGGCAAATACAGTAAAGTGCTGCCAAGGAGGTGAGGTGGCTGGAGCAAATGGCATGCAAGTAGCAATTGAGAGGGTTGGGTTATTCAGTCTTATGGAGAGAATGCAGATGGAAATTTTGTTGTTCTCTTCAGCTACCTAATGGGTAGGTATAGAGAAGATGGAGCCTTCTTGGAAGGTCACAGTTGCCTTTTAACTGTGAGAGGTAACAGACACAAGCCGGAACATACTTGTTAGATAGAAAGGAAAACAAACAAACAAAAAACCCAGAAACCTCAGAAGTGTGGTCAAACACTGGAACAGGTTGCTCAGAGATGCTGTGCAATCTCCTTCCTTAGAGACAGAAAAACTTGGCTGGATATGACACTGAGAAAGCTGGTATAACTTCAAAATTGTCCCTACTTGGAGCTGAGGGTTCAACCAAAAGATCTTGAAAGGTCCCCTCACCCTAAAGAGGGTGAAGATCATACAGAAGATTTACCTGATTTAAAATTTCATTTTGATTTCTTTGTGGATTTGAGTTAGGTATATACAGTATCTCTCTATATATAATTGATGTCATAAAGACCATATCTAAGTTGTCTTGGGAATGTTAATGAGTAAGTGGGGACTCAGTTCTCCATAAAGGTGGGCAGAGTGATTATACAGGGTAAATGCAGCTGCTCATGGAAAAAAATGTTGTGCACCAACAGCTGCTCTACATATAGCCCTGATGTCAGCAGGTGCACATAAACCCCTCTTTGTTATGTGTAAAAGCTGGAGATGGAGCTTTACGAGACAGCAGCCATACCTAAGTGGCTTCCCAAGTTCATGAGCATTCAACAAATTGTTAATGGCCTTTCACCTGATGGAAGAATAACTTTCCAGCTTATTTGAAAAGCAGGCAAGAACATTCCTGTGTATGTTAGTTTTATTCACACTACTCTGTGTGCCAAATTTTGTAGAAATTCACTGGGGGGGAAGGGAGGATTTAAAAAGAAAATTAAAACATATGTTTATTCTGATCAGTGAAACATTATTACACTCAGAATCTCCTTTTTTTTTTCTTCTTCTTCTTATTGATCTGGGGGGAAAAAAAAAGTTATGATGAGGAAATTTAAGCAAACTTCACTGAAAATTCAAAGGAATTAAAAGCTTCTGTCTGTGTTAAGTTTCACACCAGGAAAGGTTTGCAGATCACAGTGAATAATCAAGTGACTGTACAATGTGATGCTGTGAACAAAATAGCCAGCAAGGTTAGAAGTCTAAGTGGGAGGAGGATGAACATGGGAGGATGACAGAATGCATATATTGCTCTTGTTTTAAACTGGAGAAGCTTCTTGTGAAAAGTGAAACCCATCTCTACTCAGCTTAATGCAGTGCTGGTGCAATACATTGGAGGGGATTCAAAGAGCCATAAAGCTGAATAAAATCCAGCACTGAAGTGTGTTTAGTGAATCCTTTTCCCTCTGGAAGACGATGCTTTCCCTTTAAAGAACAGCAATTAGGAATAACATAATTCCTGGCCTTTGTACACAGTGATATTTTTGACCAGGGTTTTGTATTCTGGCCCTAGATGACAAAACGTATTTGCTCACGAGTTAGCAGCTTATAACAAATTTCAGAGGATCCAAACATATGTGGAGGTAGTTAAATCCCCTCTCTCACCCAGTTTGCCAAGGACACTCAGCTGCTTCAGACTGAGGGGTTTTCTCAGTGCTGAACCCATAAACTTTGTGGTAGGTGGGCAATCTGTTGTGTTTGTACTGCAGCAAGGTAAAAGGCCTGCCTTGCTCTTCCTGGTGGATTTAGGTAATAATTTAATAAGGAGTTTTGGTTACTTTGAAGGATGTGCAGGGTTGGACAAAATCAAGGATTTTTAAATAAGAAATACTGGAATTAAAATTACCTGTGCAATTCTAAATTATACTGCTTATGGTCATAATATCAAAGACACTATTTTTTTCCCGGAGGACCACTGCTTCATTTCGCATAGGGGAATGAATGTGTCATGACCGTGAGGTAAATGAGATTATTGCCTGTATAACAGTTAGCTTATTTGCTACAGAAATTTGCACAGATATAACAAATGAGACCAGAGGAAAAGCTCTATCTCTTTGCCCCAGGTTTCTTTCCACATACAAGCTGCTCTCATTTGCCATGTTATTTCAAGGCAATATTCTGAGTTCTCTGCGCTTCAGCCAGAACAGCCCTTCGATCTCTTTGCTGACTGCCTGTCTATGGGCAAGTTGGAAGAGCTTTCTGCAAACACAAGAGTTTCTCTGCCTGAGCACGACCGATGCGCAGGGACATTCCCAACAGTTGTCCTCTCCAGTTGCAGCAGCCCAGCACTGGAGCATGCCCACTTGGAGTGATGCCAAAAGCATAAAAGGGTGGCATTTGGGGTAGGTAGGATCTCTTGTTAATTTAGCAGCAAAGCTAAGCATATGTAAATTATCCCCTCCATCGCCCCAGCTTCCTAATGTGACAAAATTATACCATACCAAAGTTCCTTCTCCAGAGGAGGAAAATATTAGAAGTTTTCAGTGGACAGAGGAAACAAGCAGGGCAGAAGGTTTGCCTTAAATTTGTTTTGAGAGACAACTGAACTATTATTACTGAGTGAAAGAAAAAAAGCAAAACAAACAAACACAAAAAAAAAAATGAGTCAGACGAGCATGGGGAAACACAAGCAGCACTGGTACAACAGCAAAATGTAACTACCAAACAAAGTTTATGATAAAAAACAGTATCAGAGTATCTGCTGAGCCAGCCATACTATCGGTAACTATGTATAATGCCTGGATAACTGCAGAAAAACTTAGGGCTACGTATTAATGTGAGAAAACATTAAAAATAACAATTGTTAGAGCCTGTAGAGTATAACTCGCCATTAGTGATAGTTGTGAAAACGTAAGGCTGATCTTTTAAGACAGCATTTCTGCATCACGGCTTGCCTGCAGAACTAAAGGGCAATGTTTAACAACCATCCTTCGGCCCTCAATAATTTTTAACTCGCATCTCCCCATCCTGCGAGAGAGTCGGTGCTGCTGCACGGTTGTGCGGCGGTGCCACGATTTGCACGCAACGCGTTTTCCTTTTTTTTTATTTTTTATTTTGTTTGGGGGGGGGGGGGGAAATAAGACCACCCCCTTCTTTTTGGTGAAGACGGGCCACTACAAGGGAAGCGCCCCAGTCCCGCAGCGGGCTGCGTTTAAAGTCTCGCCCTGTGAGGGCGAAGGACTTTTTTTTTTCCTTTTTTTTTTTTTTTTTTTCTCTCTCTTTTCCTTTCTTCTCCCCCCTCCCTCCCCTTTTTCCCCTCGGTGGGTGCAGGGCTTGGGGGGAGCGGGGCTGCCATTGTCCCCGGGGGCGGGCAGCGGGACGGCCCCGCGGCCCGGGGGGACATCGGCCGGGGGTGGCGGCGCCTCGGTGCCACCCAGCCCGGCTGGGATCGGCTCGGCTCGGCTCGGCCTCCCCCAGCGCGGGGCCCGGCCGCTGCCGCTGTGCCCGGGGGCAGGGGGGGGGAGTGCCTTGTGCCTCCCCCCGCCTCCTCCCCGTCCAGCCCTCCTCTGGGTAGAAGAAGGAGGGGAGGAGGAGGAGGAGGAGGAGGGCGAGTGGTGGGAGGGTCTCTGCATTGAAATAAACAAGCAGGCAGTTATTAAAACGGGAACATGGCGGCCGCAGCCCCAGCTTCAGCTTCGGCTTACAAAGCGAAGGTCAGCGCCGCCGGCGGCCGCGGGGGACGCCGCTGACCCCGGTACCGGCTCCCGCACGCCCCCCTCGGCCCCGTGCTCGGCGGGGGGGGTGTGCCCCGGGCCCCCCCACGCCTCCCCGACGGGCACCGGGGGCCGCCCGGGGCCGCGGAGGGGCGGCGTTGGCGGGCGGCTGCCCCCGCGCTGACGCCGGCCGAGGGGAGCCGGGGGGGGGGGGGAGGAACCGGGCGGGGGTCGCGGCCCCCTCGGCGGGGAGGTGGAGGGGAAGAGGGGCTGCGGGGCTGCCCCTCGAAGGGGCATCGTGCGCGCACACCCCCCTTTTTTGGGGGGGGAGGGTGGGTACTGCCCCGGGACGCACCCCCTCCCTGTTGTTGGGGGGGGTGGTCGGGGGGTGCATGCACCGCACCCTGCCGCCGCCGGGCCGGGGGGGGGTCGCTTTGCTGCGGCCAGGCCGGCCGGAGGTGGGGAGCCGCCTCCCCGCGGCTGCCGGGGGGAGAAAGTGGGGGGAAGGCAGGGGGCGCCGCGGGGGGGCGCGGGCATCCGCCGGGGGAGGGCATGGGGCAGAGCGGGGCTCGGAGGGGGGGTTTCGGAGGGGTGTTTAGGATCCCCCCCTCTCCTCGCACGGGAAACTTGCAGGGAGGGTCTCTCCCTCCCCGCTGACAAAAGGGCTGATTTGGGGAGCAGGGCGGTGTTCGCCCCCTCCCCTTCCCCCGGCTGACAACGGCTGGGGGCCGCTCCGTTCCCCTTACGCCCCCTCCCACCCCGCTTCCCTTTTCCCTTCCCATCCCGGCTCGGCTCTGCTCGGCTCCTCCAGGTGCCCTCTGCCCTTCCCGGTGGGCCGGGGCGTGCTGGGGGGAAGGAGGGGGCAAAGCGGGCAACTTCTGCGAACTTTCTGCGCGGGGGTTGCGCCTGCGTGTGCGCGCCGGGCCGGGCGAGCCGAGCCGGGGCCGGGCCGAGCCGAGCCGAGCCGCGGAGGCTCCGCGTTCGCGCAGCCCCGGGGCGGCCGCCGGCGCCTCCCGGGAGGGGTGGGTGGGGTGGGGGCCCGGCCGCCGCAGTGCCGTGTGGCTGCGTGTGTGCGCGGGGCGGGGAGGACGAGGAGGAGGAGGAGGAGGAGGGATGGCAGCCGGCTGGGCGCGGGGTCCCCGTGCGGGCGGGGCGGGCGGCGCCGCGCTCACCGCGGGGCTGCAAGGACGGGGGGGCGGCGGTGGTGGTGGTGGTGGCGGCAGTGCCGGGAGCGCCGGGAGCGGGGCCCCAGGCTTTTGGGGCGAGGGGGGAGAGGTGCCCCAAGCCCTCCTCCCTCCGCGCAGCGCGGGGGCGCTGCGGGCCCCCCGCTGCCGCCGCGCTCCTCGGGGGCCGCCGGGCGCGGAGTAACCGCGGAGTAACCGCGGTGTAACCGGAGCCGCGGGGTCCGAGCTGGTCTCACCCTCGCTACTTGTGCCTGAAGTGTGTGTGTGTGTGCAGCCCGCTGTCTGAATGCACTTGTAATTTAGCCAGGAAGCAGCCTCCTTGTGAAAGGAGGCCGGCTTGCTTGTTGGGCAGTAATCGATTGCTGGGTTTTCTCCTTACGCTTTTATTTTATTTCGGGGTAGTCGGTTCGGTTATAAAGCCTATTCACCTGCTTCCTGCAATATTTTTATGCTGTTTAAGACTAGTTTGAGCTCAGCGTATTGTGTCTGGCTATGACAGTTACAGCAAAGCTCTATTGCCACTGTAAATAAGTAGGCAGTTTAAGGCTGCCACTCTTTTTACTTAAAGCATTTCTTGTTGCTGTTCTTACTTCGCTGCCATTGTGCCTGGCAGCAGTCATTTGTTCTCATCCCTTTGGGTTTTTACCTACTGAAGTATAAAGTCAACTCTGGCCGGTTAATTTCCTCTCTCCTTACAACCTGATAGCAGTGTTGGGCCACCTGGTGGGCTCCTCTCCTGGGGGATCCCTCTGAGAGGCCGCCTGGGCAGGGGGAGCTCCTGATCCACTGTGCTGGGTGCTCGCAGAGAAATGGCAGCATTGGGCGCCCTCGAGAGCCTCACATTTAAGCTGTTATTCCCCAAAGCGGGGCTCTTGTTCCCTTATGAAAAGTGTAGGACCCCTGTGAATGAAAATTGGCCGTTTTACCACAGATTGTGTAGGTACTGCACCTCCTACGTAGTTTTCAGAACACTTGCTTGTTTACATCAGCAGTGGCGTCATAAATAGGGTACATCAGGCTCATGCAAATTTGCACATACATCTATGTTTGCAGGCATGTGTGGACACCCATGCATTTATGTTCCTTACTTTGACATTTCTAATATAGCCCTCAAGTAGCTGTATTACACTGGAACACAGAAGTTGGCTCCACTGTGTCCCAGGAGATAAAAGATGTAAATTTGCCCCCTTGCCCTCCCCAGGTTCTTCCCTAAGTTTATAAAGGTACTATGATAAGCTTAATGTCCGTTTGTGATCTGGGGTCTTGAGCAAAATAGTCATGGAATCAACCCTCAGAAATACTCAGAACAGTTTTAAAAAGAACAGTTGATCCTAAATGTCATACAAGTATTTGAAGAATCGTGTAATTTTTACAATGTTTGTATCTCATTTTGGTGAGCATTATGCAATAAATGCCTGACAAAGGTGGTGTAATCATGTCTTTTTTTTTTTCAGCCAGCAGCTTCTTTCATTTTGCATAAAAGCTGAAGGTTTCTCAACTTCATATTTTCTCAAGCTTGTGCTCTTTACTAGCAAAAGGATCCGTATACTACATTGATACTTCATGAGTATCTCTGTAGTTTCTGAAGATGCTTTTTTGCAAGATGTGTAGCTCTTATGTTCCTCTTTGTGTGTCCTGGTGGTGTCAGTGCTATATTTGAAACTCAAGACATTTGAGGAAGGAATACATTATTTCTATCAAGAATGATACTGTTGGAATAAAACAAATCAGTTTTAAGCTCTTAAACCATAGCTACATCATTTGAGAGTGAAAATGTTCAAAGATTGTTCCCCTTGGACAAAAATGGGAAAATATTAGGGATTTGTTCACATAGGAAGTAGTGTATTGTATTAAACTGGAGCCATGAAGTCAAGATTAATTATTTAAGAATAATTGTGTTTTTATAATCCTTTAGGTTACAGCTTGCTCACTGTAAGTCTGCAAGGCTCTGTCATGAGAATGAAAGTGTTGATGTTCAACACTTCCCTCCATCGTTGAAAGAGAGTAAGAGCTAGTCCATCTGCAGAGAGCACAGGTTTTTTCAGCAGGAAGAACAAAGTCATTGGGAAAGACAGCTGCTACTACAATACCCACAGTCTTCTGGCCCTTCCCTTTGTTGCTGATGTCACTGTCTTATTGGCAAAATCTGGGGATCAACATTGAGCCTGAGTTTTGGTAGCACCTGAAATGGGAATTGTGGAAATTGCAGAGGCTTGTGATACTTAAAGCCTTGAGGATGCTGTCAGCCCATTGAAGAGAAAAAGCTGAGCGTGAGACTGGTGCCAAATTCAAGTATAAATGTAACTCTCTTTGTCTGCTCAGTACTAATAGATTGTGCACTGAAGAAAGGCAATGCTGAGCTAATGCTGTTTCTGCCACATTCATTTTTTGTATGTTTGCTGTGCTTAGCCTCTCTAAACAATGCAATTTGTATTCAAGTACGTATAAAGTATTTAATGAATTCATGCGTTTTCTTCAGAATTCTTACCTACATTAAAACGTTCAGTATTCTTTTATTTCTGTGTTTGGCTTCTGGCTTCTGAGGCCAAAGGTGAGATGTGTTGTTGCACGGTATAGACCCTGGTGTGTGACTTAGCATTTTAAGCTAAGGACAGAGTAATGTTGATATTTACTTTGTAGAAGCTATATTACAGCATCCATTCATGCACTCGCTTTCTACTATTAGCTAATTTAGTTACAGATGGCTACTCTGGCAGGATCCCTTATTTTTATTTTTAAATAAGGTGAAGTTCAGTGCACTACTTTATTTGTGTTAGTTGTTAAAACATTCTCATGCTCCTGGTGGCAGATAAAGACAAATCTGTCAATGTAATGCTGAGAGCAAGGGAGGCGGAGAGGGAGAAACAGGGAGGGACTGGGGGGGGGGAACCCTCCTGAGCATATGGAGACATCCAGAAAAAGATGTGCATCGTCAGCTGTGATTCCATTGTGTGCTTGCAGACAGGAGCTGAGCTTTTCTTCTCCTGGGAATTTAAACCTTACAGAAGTATTCTTTGACTTTTACCCGTCAGGGTAATTGAGCTTAGATAACGTGCGCTTCACATATTTGTTATAGATAGCATTTTGATAATATTTTTAAGATTTCAGGGGAGACATGAAACACAAGGAATCCTGCTCTGTGTTGGAGTTGCAGTTTGAACAGGCGTGCATATAGGTGAAATGGTAACTTCGAGTAGTTAGAATAATTTGTAATGTTACATCAGTGGTTACATATTACTAAAGCAGCTTACTGGTTCTGAGGCTAATAGTTTGTCAGCAGTATTTGCATTATGCAAACACTCCCTATTTTTAATGATTCAGTAGCTTAGCCTCTTCAAAATATACCAAGTAGAAATGGGACATGGAAAATGACAGCTTGTGTAGTTCAATCAATTTAGGGTGCAGCATTTAAAAATAAAATAAAAATCCAAGCTAAAACAAACAAACAAAAAACAACACCACAAATCATCATGGTGTATTTTTAAATAAGGGCTTAAGCAAACAAACAAAAAATCCAAAACAAACCAATTTTGTCAGTGTAGTGATGTGAGTATTCAGAAATAGTTTTTTTTTTTTTTTTTCATTATGTAAATTCATGTTAATACTGAGTGGAAGAAATTCATTTTCTTCTGCTCAGTCCTACATTTACTTATTACCTAGAACAGTGTTTCCTCTCCTGAGCATTTAGAATACTTTTGCTGCTTTATAAAATTACTTTGGGTTGATGAATAGCTCAAAAAATACGTCTTGAATGTGGTGGATTCACTGCATTACATTTTGTTAATATTTATGATTTTTCAATCTTGTTCTATGGAAATAAAATGTTATTCAAGTTAAGTGCAATAGAAATTTTACTTAGTTTTATGGAAATAATACAGGCACAATTCCTACAGAAAGTGTATGGTCACTGGGGTGCTTGGCTTTTTGAAGTTTGAAATTAGTTCATTAATTTAAATGTCTAAAGCTATACAACAACACATTAACAATACACACTTTTTTTTTTCTTCTGCAGCTGCATCATTATACCATTCCAAGCCTTGCATTTCCTTAAATGGCTTCCATAACAATCTCCCATTAATACAGTTACTGGCATATATTATTCTTTCTTTGCTCTCATTTTCACAGCTACGACTGATAGTAAATCTCACTCTTTCAGTGAGTGCGCTATGATTAGATTTTTCAGGAGCCTTTTTGTAATATTCCTCTGCTTTTTACAGGTAAGATGCAGTGCCCTCTCTGCAAATCCTAATTTACATTTTTCCTTTTTTTTTTTTTTTTTTTTAACCTGAAGTTACTTCTTATTTAGAAAGGATAATATAACATGGACTATTTTAGCAAAATATATGGGAAGCATTAATGTATTAATGAAAGGGCAGGGACAAATTAAAGATATTTACCAAAAATGTTGATTTATCCATAAATCTCAGGTAGTACAGGTCACGTGAGCTTCTATGGGGGGGGGGGAGGGGGGATCCTTGGATATAGTGAGATCATATATCTGATGTAGTGATGACTGAGTGTTGCTATTTTGATGCTTTTTTAGTGAGCTATGTAAGACATATTGTTGCTCTTTGGTAGGATTTATAGTGGACATATCACAATTGGCTGCTTTATTGGCTGCCTCAGTGGAAAAGTCTGGGATTGAAGAATGGGGATGGAAAGTGAAATAACATTTTACTTGTTAGGTCAGAATTATTATGGAATCCTATTCTGTCCATGTGGTAATTCATCTGTGTGTGAACAGATTTAGTTTTTCATTGCTGTCAGTATTGATCTCTAATGAGCCTTACAAATGGATTTTGAAGAAAATTACTCCAATTAAAAACAATGTAGTTTGTCACTTATTTGTACCTCACAGATTATGTAGGAAGTACTAAATTGCATTTAAAAAGAAAACTTTATGAGGAAGGAGGAAGTTCTGCCTATGAATAAATTTGATAGTGTATACTGACACTTTTATTGCAGGTAGTTTATAAACTTACAAATTCATTGCATATCTGTGTGACAGAATCAAATTTAAAAAAAAAAAAAGTCAAGGTCATATGCTTTTCATACCTGTGCAAGTGAGAGTTCAGACATCACCTGGTTTACAGTGCAGATTACTTTCCATTACGCTCCTTCCACCCTGTTTTGAGTTTGCCAGGCAGCTCTTCAGTTTCCATCCTTTACTGTTTCTAAAGTGATGTCAGGGCTTGCAGACCAACCACTGAGGTTATTCCCAGAAATAAATGCAATTATCTTCAACTAATTTCACTTGCTGCCCTTACACAAATTTGTACCTTGGTCTCCAGAGAAACGAGTGATGTCCTCTTCCTTTCCTAGCAATTTCTTAGAAGAGTTTCTTTGAGTAGAAAGATTGTGAGCTTATACAGGTGAATACATTATTTACTTTATCTAATTTAAGTTGCATTATCTAATTTCAATTGCAGTTTCAAGAAGAATACTTCTTCAAGTCAAGTCTGCATACTTATATTTTTTTTGAAGAAATCTGAATTTAAAACCAGGATTATGTGATTTCGTTTTAGTAGAACTAGGATACTTGTTGCCTTTATTTTATTTATTTATTTATTTATTTTTAAGTCAACCTGTTGATACTTTACTGGCTCTAAAATGCAGCTCTAGTAACATAGTTTAAAGCTTTCCTTTTTAAGGATCACAGCTTTGATACAAAGATACTGCATTACTAGTGAGGCCATGGAATGTTTTGCTACGGTTTTGCATGAAATTAGCGTTAACAGACAATAATGTTACTTTAAAGACCATTCCTTAGCATAGGAGTGAGGGAATCTGAAGACTGTATGTGATCAAAAAAAATATATTCACTAAGCTTGTATGTATTAAATAAAGGTCTATTGCATGTATGTCTGAAAGTGGTTGTCTTGCGCTCCCTTATTTTTAGCTAAACCGTAGCTTGTAGTGTTGATATTTTGTTCTCTTCACAATGTAGTCTTTATGGGGCAAGAAGGTAACATATCTTACACTGCTACAGGTAGCTACAATACAGATGTCTGTTTGCACTGTAGAAAATAAATTATTGTGAAAGAATGGAAAATAAATATGTGAAGTGGTTTGAAGTCATGGGATGTTATTTTGGGCCTTATCAGTTGCACTTAGTTATTATGTTTGCCTTTTTAAAGTTTTCTTTCACACTCCAGTCTATGGAAGATTGAATGGTGGTGTTGGAAAGCTACAAGTGTGCAGAATAGTTACTATGATATATTCCATGTTTATATCATAATTTAAATCATTTTTATGATTTTTATATCATAAATGTAAGTCATAATTTGTGCACTGTTTAGGGCAGAGGCTCTTTCATCATATAGGCCTCAGAAAAAGGCCTACATATAGGTCTTTGAGCACCACCAATAAAGGTATATTACTGTGAAAGCTGGCTTTGTGCAAGGGTAGTTTCTCTTCAGTTTTCAGGGGCATCCCAAGAACCTTCTGATTCTTGTGGGTGTGATTTGCAGGGGAATAGGTACTAGCAATGCCTTGTTCCAGGGTTGCTTTCACTTTTTATTTCAGAAACTTTTTATTTCCTTGAGAAAGGAAAACAAGGAATAATAGGTAACTTCAGTGTGCAGCGTTTATCAGTTTTCCTCACTGATAATCTAGTTTAATTAGAAGTATAAATCTGGAATATACCATGTGTTTGGATACATGAAGCTTGTCACCGGTTTATGTACAATTTAAGACTTACTTAAAAAGAAAGACTTTATTAGTAGTATTTTAAAGATAGTATTTAACCTATGAAACTGTCATGTATTGTCTTGGTTTTCAGTCAGCCCTATCGTTGTTATTTAAAATGTTATACAAATAGGAAACATAAATAAATGGAAATGACAAATTTTGCTGATCTTTCATCATTGTGGCACTGTGCCCAGTGAGCTGTAGAGGAGTCATTGGGAATCATGTTACTCATGTGCAGACTCTGAGCAGTGATATTGGAAGGCCACATAGATCAGGAGATGAGGACCCCAAAATAAACTAGCAGGAGGAAAACACCAGCCATACTCGTGGTTGAGAGACAAGATGGTACTTGAGTAGTGCCCATCCTCCTTTGCTGGTGTGCAGCAGCTGAAAAGATGGTCATGAGGAGGAGGATTCAGCCCTTCTGGAGTTGGGAGATGAATGGAAAACAATTCTGTCTGCACAGACACTCTTGTTATTATTGCAATCCTATGGCAAAGGGCCATACCACCATGGCTGGAGCTGAAGCCCTTGCTCTCTGCCTTTGGCCTGAAGGGCACCCAGTGGCTATGCCTCATCATCTGCTTGGGTAGTGGCTTCTCCTACTGAATCCCTCTGAACTGCAGGTGTCTGGCAAAATTTGTAATTCCTGCTAAAGTGCCAAATGATCTGGTATTTTACTTATTTTACCCCAAGACATAACCATGTTTTGCATGAATGAGGGCAAACTGCAAAACCAAAATAAAAATTAAAAAAAAAAAAAAAGTTTTGTAGACCTTGTATAATTCTTAGGCATTCCTGAGACAGTAATGTTTTCAGATCTTCTGTGTATGTATTTTATACGAAAACACTTCTTTTCTTAGTGGGTCCTCTGAATAACCTGTTACTGTAGCGATATCCTGTCTGAACTAGAAAAAAATCAGCAGATTTTATTTGAAGAAGATTTTTTGTGAGATGGCGATATTGACAGGAATCATATAGTTGTCTAGAAATCCCACTTTTCTTGAGGCATAATTAGTGCTTTTTGTTACTGTTTTGTTGTTGTTATTATTTTGTTATATCATAGCTTATCTTTCATTTTCTTTATGTTCTGCTGAGAAAGACAAGTTAGAAAACTTTTTGGTAGCTTGCTTGGATATATTTGACATAAAGTACTTGTCTGGCTTTTACAAACAGGAGTCCAGGTATAATATTTTTATGGACGGTGTCATGTTACTATTACCTACCTGTTCTTCTTTTCTGAAGAAATGTACATTGCTTTGTGATGCTTGTCTTCTGCTCTTCTGGTATCTTAAGTTCTGTACTAATGAAGAGATATTTGTTGTTGTTTGCTGGTTGGTTGATTTTGGTTGTTTTTTAGTTTGTCCACCAATACTCATCATTCAAGTCAGAGGTCTTGTAAGTGGAGAAGAAACATGCTTCTACACGTACAATTTTTAATAATGTTTGAGAAGCATTTTGTAAAAAACACCAGTTTCTCCTTTTTAGAGATTTGAAACTCATATGTTACAAAGTCAGCCAGCCAAGCAGTCAACCAAAAAAGGAACCAAGCACTTTTGCAGAGAGTTCCCACAGATTCTTTTGTGAAAACAAGGACTACATACCATGTAAATTAATTTAAACATCCTAGTTACTATCACTGCAAATTTGCAGGAGGTAGCAGGTAAAGAGGAAGCTGTGTGCCTGGAGTGATTGTGCGACTATAAGGACATTGTTGTGTCTGGAAAAAGAGATAATGTTCTGCAACACGCATAATGTTTCCCTCATGATGTTATGCTTAAAAGTGAGATGTGCTAGCCATTGTATTTTAATTTTTCTTCGCCTGTCTAAAAAAAAACAAACAAACAACAACAACAAAAAAAAAAAAACACAAAAAAAACACTAATCTTTTTCTCAATTTTGTTCACAGCATATCTGAGATGCATCTGAGTATTGGGGTCCTTCACACACACAGCCTCTAGAACTCCCTGCCTGCCTTGCTGTGTCTTGGTGAGTTCTCCCTCATGTTTAATTAGACCACCTTACAGTTTTATCTCCTTTTCTGAGGAATTTGATGTGAGACATCTTAAAGTGATTGTGTGGATACAGCAGAACAAACCCTGGTTTTAAGTAATGTGTGATATTACAGTCAGAGGAAATACGAACATTTTAGACACTTTCAACAATTATGCTTGAACTGGTTATGAAAGCAGGGACCTTGCTTTAGCTCCAGGACCAGGAACGGGACTCTGTTCTGCTAAGGCTGAAGGGGATAAATATGTGATGCTCCTGCACATGAAGTTTGTTTGATACTTCATTCTTTAATGAAGGAACTGGTGTTTTTCCTATGTGCTGATTATGGTCTGTCTTTCTGTGAAGGTTGAGTATGAAGTAATACAAGCTTTTCCATCCAACTATCTGCACTAATAAATTACTTAAATTGAGGGCTGAAATAGGTATAATGACACTGATGACTTAAACTGCTTGTTGCTCAAGAATTACTGTCTGATGGCTCCATCAGGCAGTGCTGTGCCTGTTTAACTCTGCTCACAAGAAGGGATAATACCACTGAGAATTAGAAAACAGGACCCCTGTGGATTGTTTAAATGCAGACTAATAATAGTTTGGTACTGCAGTGAAAGAAAGTAGAATATAAATGCTGTGTTTTTATTTTAGGTATGTTTAATATATCAATACACTCACTTGGTATAAATCTTTTACAAATACGCATTTGAGATTTTATGTGAGAACCTTTTCAGGGTACTCATGAATAAATGTTGTCTTTTAACACATAGAGTGACTTATTAAGGTCAGAAATATGTATTTTTGAGGCTTGCACACTAAATATAGAGGTGGGGAGTGAGCCAACTAAGAAGGGTTTGGGTTTTTTTGGGGCATAGCTGTTTATACAATGCCAGCCATTTATGGGTAAAATTATGTATGTCTACGTCAAGTATCATTTCCTCTTTTGTTAATTACATTGATTTTTTTTTTTTTCAAAGTAACAATGCTTTTCTTTAAACTGAAATGAGATTTAAGAAGCTTTTCAGTGCTTCTGTTTTTCTGCCTTTTTCCTTGGCTGTTCTAATAATAAGAATTTGCAGTTCATTGCATTCAATAGACTTCATAATACTGGTTGAATAGTTTGTTTATATATTAACTTGAAAATGTTGTGCCATGTAGATGTTATTTATCACTTAGTTACACTTATTGCTTACACTATATTACTTATTTACACTACTTGAGATGCATAATGATCGTACTGTGTACATGCAGATTTTCTCAATAATAAGTTATTTTTGTGATCATTTAAATTAATTTCTTAAACGGAAAGTAAGAATCTCAAAATAAGTTGATTTTTCTTTTTCTAGTGAATAAAAGACTCATAATAGAATGAGTTAGGTATGAATAATGAAGAAAGAAAAATGTCACTGCCAACATTCCCCATAGAGAACATGAAATTTTGTTGTCAATTTGATAGCATGTTTGTTTTCATTTCAGTTGTCTTGATTGCAATTTTCTATCAAACAGAGAATGCATTAGGTTAAGACTGAAAAAGGTAAATATTCAAATAAAAAGCAATTTGCATATAATTGCCTTTTTTCCTAATTAATTAATGTGAGTGGGGAAAAAAAAACTTTCTTTGCTTAGTGCTGCTAAGTTCTGCACTAAAATTCCAAATTCGTTTAGTTGTTACAGAGACAGAAAGTAATATGGTACCTTTGCAGATACTAAATAAAACATAGTTGCTGTTTATGAAAAGCTCAAAGCTTTTAATGTGAGCAACTAAGAGGTAAATATTTATATATGAAGCCTGTGGTTATAACAGTGAGGAAGAAAACAGTTTAAAAAAAAGAAAAATCCATTAGAGGATTTGAAGCCAAGGATGAACCTGGAAATAGAGAGGCAGCTCTCCAAAAATAATATCCTAATGTTCTAAAATGGATAGTTACCCACATGTTCACATGATAGCTAAGGGAAAGGGAATCGCATAAGATACGGAATAGCTTCACACTTTGGTTCCTTTGAATCCTTGGAAGTGTTAACACTGACTTCTGAATTCCTGGGATTTCAGTCCTTTTTTATTTATTCAGAGTTTCACATTCTCCGGTGCAATATCAGAGAAATTATATTAACTATTAATGTCTGAACTTAGAAAATGTTTACAAGTATCTTAAGTGTGGGGAACAGAGGGATTTGGCCAACCTCTTTCCAGTGGCTTGTGGGGACAGGATGAGGCCAAAAAATGGATCACAGGAGGTTCCACATCAACATGTGAAAGAACTTCATGGTGACGGAGCACTGGAACTGGCTGCCCAGGGAGATTGCAGAGTTTCCTTCTCTGGAGATATTTAAGGCCTGTCTGGACACCTACCTGGGCAGGCTGCTCTAGGGAACCTGCTTTGGCAGGAGGGTTGGACTCAATCTCTTCAGGTCTCTTGCAACCTCTACAACTCTGTGATTCTGTGAAAAGATATACCAGCTTGAATCTCTTAAGAAATTCTGTCCTCAGTTTTTGATATGAGCTGCCTGTGGAATAAATGTTGTGTTTGACTGTGTGTTGTGGGACTGTAAAACGACTGCGTGCATTCAGCCTCTCTGCCACTGCAGTAAGCTTTGCAGCAAGTGAAACTACTGCTCAATACTGGGTGGATATATTCTGAATATAATGTAGCGCATGAGAGTTTGAGACCTGGACTGGTTCAACGGCTTTAGAGTGTATATATACATAAGCATATAGAAATAATGTAAATGCTAGAACTTGTGACTACACCCTTGGAAATCTGGTGGTTAGGGTCATACAAGATAGCTGCTGTGCCCTACCAGAAGGGTGTGCAGTTAGAGATACTCAGACTTCAGTTTTTAAACAAACCACCAAGATAAAAATGCTAACCTTAGTTCCTAATTTAAAGGTTTTCAGTCAGAAAACATCCTCTGTCTCTTTTGCCTTTTCTTTCTGCTTGAAATTATTTCTTTTGCAGTGAATGTTTCACAGGGAAAAAAATAAAAAATGCAGAGTAGAGGAATCTCACTTTTCTGTCACTCTTGATGAGAGTCTGTTTCAATCCAACTTTGTAGTGATTTCATTGGCATTTGTGTTGTAGTTAGTGTCAAGTGTGATGCATAGAAAATATTCATCTGTTTGTTATGAGTTGTAGTACTCGTTGTTGCTCACAGCAGTCATAGATAAAATTCTGACAGATGTCCCATTTTTTGACTGTGTCCTCCTAATATGCCTATGTGTGAAGGGAGTGCTGTCAGAAAACACAGTGTAAGACTGAAAATAAAAGTACCTTATGTTGAAGCCAGTTTTAAGAGTGTTCACTGTTAGTTTGAAGATGCATGTGAGGAAAGATTACAATAGGTTCCATGTATGAAATATAAATAAAAGTGTATGTGTAGTGTAAATATAAATAAAAAAGATCACTTCTATCAAAATGCAAAGTTGTGCTGGGATGGAGCCCACCAAAAGCTCAGGAGTGAGTTCACTACACCTTAACTCCTATAGAGTCTGTATTTTGGAAATACTTGAAGTAAAACAGTTATTGATCACAAGATGGTCATATTTTTTTTCTGACTTAGGTCATCTCATTTGAAGAGGAATCTGAGGCAGTTTTAACCTAGTTTGAATTGGTTAGTGCTAAATAAAGAGAATGTGGTCACATTTCTTAGACCTCAAAACTGAGGAGCTCTGTTTTGCATGAAATATGATCAGATTTTTCTGTTTTCAGTCACTCCTGTTCAGTAGCGACAGTTAACATGAATTGCCTATAAAGATGCCTATAAAAGTAGATGCTTGATTATAGTGAATTTAATGCAGTCAGGGTTAAAACGATACTGCTAATCTGAGAGCAAACTTTCTGTGTGGGTGGTACAGTGAAAATGTTCCACAGAGGTAGAGAAATGAGCATCTATTAAGATTTATTAAATTGACCCATATATTATTATTATTATTTCCTTCCTTGAATTACAAATGGGAGATTATGGAAATCCTTGGTTTTTATTGTGTGGGAGAGTTGAAATTTACACAAATATACTATATTCCATTTCCTTTAAAATTAATGAAAACAGAGTTAGAGGGAAATCTCATCATCCTTGCAACTAGCAGATCTAGATTTGTTAACAATGAAAGCAGATTAAAACTACTTTAATAGTTTTGAGGCCACAACATCCAAATTCATTGCAGGTCTGGACTGAACTGTCCTTAAATATGTAAAACTCATTAATTACTGTGAATGGACTGAAATGGAGTTCTCTGTCAATGAACTTCTTACTGAACTGATAGAACCAAACTTCATATATCAAAGACTGTTGAAAACACTATCATTCAATTGATTGAAATTTGCCTTTTCTAGCTATATCCAGGAAGATTATTTCTAACATTTCAGTTTCAGTGAGTTATATAAAAAATATTTAGGAAATGAGATTTCTAACTTGATTTTATTCACTTCTTAAATATTGGTTTTGACTTAGTAATGGGCTTTAGTAAGATTTTTTCATTTCTTACCTTGATAGGAACGTTTTTCTGTGGGCAAAGGTATACTATATGTGCATTTGCAGAAGGAATAGCTGTCATTATTGTCTGTGGAAAATCAATATATATTTTAAATATAGATTGATGACATTGTACCAGTGGTATTGGAGCCTGGGAATTCTAAAGGGGTCAAGAACAGGACAACTGAGCACTTGCATCATCAAAGAAGATGAGATGCATTTACTCGGGCAAATTTTCCTCTGGGCCTGCCTTTAGCCCCTGAATTGGGAAGAGTGAAATATTTACCCAGCTCAGCTCTTGACAGCAAATAGTATTAATTAAATACAGGGCTTGAAAATGACACTGGTATTTCGGATTAAGGCCAGTAGATTTTGCCTTGGCTTTCTGGAAATTGAATTCCAGTAGTCTGTTTATTTGACAGCATTATAGTACAATAATTTGAGGTTCATGGATATTTCTGTACATTAAAGTTGATGAGTTTTTATCATGCCACAATGCTGGGATGTTAAAGTCTGAAGACTTATGTGACAAGAATAGTAAGCAAATTTGCAGCTGGTTAATATAAAGTGTGGCACAGTGTTTCTCTCTGATTAATTTACCTTTATATTAACTGGATTGGCAAGAAATTGTAATTTTTAAATAAACTTTGGATGTTGAAAAATACAGTCTCAGATAAGTTAAAGATTTTAAGTTTAATATTAAGTTGGTTTAGAAATATCTCTTAAACTATGCATAGACAAGAAACCTTATCTTAACAATCTGGAAAGAGAAAAGGTATTTGAATATTTTCCTTCCTCAGAAAGGACAGCCATTTGTGGTTACCTGGCTACATAGCGATCAGATTTTAGTATGTGTGTCTAGTAACTTATGATCCAGATTCTTCCTCTTTTTCATTATCTGTGCTTTTGTTCCTTCAGTAGTCCCAGTTCAATAAACTAAAGTGTTCAGTATACACCAAGCTCCATATCTTTCAAAGTGACAGCAATAGGCAATCTAGGAACATTTAAAATTAGAATTGAGAAGAGAGTTAGTTTTATAGTGGGTATCACAAATCAGTTCATCCTTGAGGGAGACTGCAGTAATGTCATACTGAGTTAAAATGTTTCTATTTGTGTACTTCCAGTATATTTTTCTTTTGCTTATATTCTGATATTTTCATGTAAACTTTGAATCATCATTACAAGTAACCCGTTGAACTGAAGATCCATTTTTGCTTTGGGTTCCTTTGTCCTTCAATCTCTAGGCACCTATTTCACAGTCATAAAAGAGTGAGATGTCTTCATTTTTATTTTTTTGTCCAGGATGTAAGCTTGACTCTAACTCTACTGTGTGGTGGCAAAGTTAGTAGTATTTTAAAATGGGATTGAAACATCTATATTTCTCTGAAGGTAGGTGGCCAACATGTATTAAATTTCACTTGGGTTAATTTTTATGGCCTTCCAGTTTTCAGACTTTTTTTTGCTTGGCTTCTCTTGACAAATCCTGCTTAGCTCTATTTGTATTGCACAGTACAGCTGAAGAGAGTCATGAAAAAACTTTTCCTGTCAGGAATTGTGGTATGTAACTTCCTGAATATATCCTACAGGGGAATAAGTTCTGTGTGTGTCTGATGATACATGAAGTTTCATGCATGACTACCAGTGTTTAAAATATTCCTCATCCATGACTGTGATTCTGGTCTTGCATTCTCTATGAGCCTGCTCTTTTGTTGTTATTCAAGTTTGCAGCTCCTGATCTGCAGCAAAATATCTAGGGGATCAATACATGTGAGTCTATTGTATAACACTTATGATTGCCATACTTACAACATACGTGACACAAATACAGAAAAGGGGAGGAAAAAAACCAACACAATAGGCCATTTTATATGAAACAGCCCATGCTATTCTGCTGCTGTCACACACCAAGTGTGCTACCACCACTATTGTACACCACAGGTAATGTGCTACAGCATGAATTGTCAAATGAATTATGTTCTGTTAATTTTCTGCTTTCATTGATTAGTGTCAGATATGCTGTGTGTACAGCAAACCTGTATAGTACTAATTTATTTCTGAATATCAGCCTAGAATCACATATACGGTGCTTTGGTCCTGTTTTAGGTGTTGTGGGTACTATTTAAAATACAGAAAGAAAAGAAACATAGCAGCCTGCTGATGATAAACTTGATTCCAGTAACGTCAGTTTACAAACTTGCTTCCTACTTAGTTTTCCTCTTATCTGCTTCTTTAGTCCATTTCTGAGATGTTTCCTTCTGCCCCTGGCTTCCTGGAGAGGTGTTTTGCATGTCATCTTCTGATACAGCATGGTAACACTTTGGGATAGCCCATGCTTGTTTGTCTGGCCAAAGCCCCCAGGCAGCAATGTAGGAGGAGGGATGCCATGGACCACGACCACTTGATCCATGTGACACTCTAATAGGAGTTGGAGTGTTTGTGTGTGTATTTATTGATCTGTCTATCTGACACAGACTGTGCTCTGCTTTGAGGGGAGGCGGATGGTCCATCTGCTTCCCGAGGTCTGGCCCTGTTCCCCAGGTGCTGCTCCCCTGTCCAGTTGCAGCATGCCGGGCTCTGGCCAGCTGCCCATGTTTTGCAGCCATGGGAGATGGCTCCTGGTGCAACCCATGTTATCTGGTGAGGCTGCAGGGGCTGAGAGCCCTGTCCTGTGCCTGTGTGCACACATAGGCACTGACAGGCACGGGTGCAGGGCTGTGCTCATCCTGGGTTGCCGAAGGGGGAGAGGTGGGAGGGCAAACTGCTGCGTGCCTCCTTGTTTTGAGCACACAACAAGATAGAGGCATGATGCTCCTGATTCCCATTTGGGTCTATGGCCTCCTGGGAGATTGCACCCCCTTCGGGCTTCTGAATATTTTATTGGTTGGAGCTTTCTGTCTCTGCCTCTGAAACAATTTTGCTTTTTACTGTTGCTTAAATACATTGTTGAAGAACTGGATTTCAACTTGGAGCACCCTGCCTGCTGTGTATGCCTTGCAGTAAAGGATAGAAGTTTCTTCGCTTTCCCACTTCCATTTATTTAATTTATTTATATGCTACCTATCAGGTTGTCTTCTCAGGCAAGGTACTGCAAAGGAAGCTAAGGTATACATTTACAGATATATTTAGCAATTAAATCCCCTTGTGGTTGCTATTAATGCTTTGAGATGGCTTACCCTACTTTGACATGAAGTAAGCTTTCTGAAACAAGGGCATTTTTACTGATGAATTGAGAATTCGTGCAACTTGAAACAGTTTAAAATGTGTTGTTTTCTTCTTTCATTTTCCTGTTCAGGGGCTAAAATGAGAAATCCATTCTAGGCACAGCTCTGTTCCTCATGTCAGAGAGATATTTGTCCATAAGTAAATGGATACATTTGACTATAAAGATAAAATAGAAAATAAGGACCACAGGAAAATTTATGCCACCTTTTTTTTCCAAATTCTTTGATTAGGTGAGTGTGAAGGATTTTTGCCAGGTAAAACTGATGAATTCTTGAAAACCTGAAAAGATAAAAATGCAACATTTTTATATCTCTTAGCATTAGAGAAAATGAGAAGTGAAAATGTGAACTGTGTACAGCATGTTTCTCAAAGGTAAAAATACAATCTTAAAAATTTAAAAGATTAAGTGATTATTTTGTATTATGGTTGAAGAGACTGTATTCCATCATATGGCATAGTGTTGATGTGACTTTGGGACTGTCTGATGTAGTAACTATAGTGTTTGTGGTAAAATTTTCATAGTCATCTGTGTTCTGTTCTGTTACACTTATGTAAATTATTTCAGTTATATCAAAATAGCTGTGAAAGAAAGGTAGCATCCCTAACCATAGAATTTTCTCATGGAAGGAGGCATGCTTTTTTTTCTCCTCCAATCTAAGAAGGGGAAATAAGGGTGACTTACATAAAGACTGAGCTAACTACTAATACATGGAAGATGAAAATGTAAAATCCAATGTTGGGTAAAACATTGGATTTGGGTAATTGAAAATTTTTCTGAAGAAAAAAGGGGCATGAGCTGAGTGTATAGAAAATATATTTCTGTTTTTTAACTGATTTTGCTTACTGCTGACAGGGAAGGAAGTCAGTAACAGGGAGCTTACTTGTATGGACAACATCTTGTGGAGCAGTGGAGAAAATGAATTAATGCAACATGGTTTTATGTGAGTGCATACCTAGAGCAACACATGTTTTTTTATTAATATTTTAATAGTTGAACATTTGTTTGCATGTTTGTTTCTATATTGTAATTTGTACTGATTGTATTACCAGTTTTTCATTCTGTCTTGCTGCTTTGTTCAGGATATCAGATAACTTTAGCCATCCTCATGCCATACTGGTTATGGGCTCTTTGTGTGAAGCATCTGTTATTCTGTTTATTGCATTGAATAGTTAACTTTTTATTTTATCTTTAATTCAAGTCAAGTATCAGCTATGAAAATGTTTTTGAACTTTGATCAACTCTTTTTTTGGTTAATCAACAGATGTGGATAAGGTAGCTGGAAACATTTGTAGAATATGGGGTCTTCCATTCATCCTTGAATGGGTTCTGTGATGGAAATTTTGTGATACTCATGCCCCTGGGAATTATGGTGTATGGGTAACAGCAGGAATGGCATTATTCCCTGGACACATGCTAGAAAGCTGGGAATTTACTCTTCAGTGTCAGGTTAACGAGATCTTCTCTGAAGAACTCACTGAGCTTGAGGTGAAGTGTCACCTCTTCACTTTCTTATAGTAAAATGGGCTCAATCCATATTATTTTCTCCATATGCAGAATGTGCAAGTTCATTGTGGCCTAAATAAAAATATTTGTTTTTCATTTCCTCATATAAATAAAATGTCTACTATTTACATGTGTTGTGATTTACTATTGAAATTGTAAGAACTGCTGTTGAAGCAATGGCCTTTTGCTATTTTATTAAACAAAATCAACTTAAATTATTTTGAGTTTACAATATTTTTGTCTGCTTATGTTAGGAGATAAAACTGAATATTGACTTAGTTTTTAATTCTTCCTCTGTGAAACATGAAGCTATCTCTGTGAATGGTGATGATGGAGTTACTCTTTGAAATTCTAATTTAACACTTCAGTAATGGGTCAAGCTTTCTCTGAATCCTCTGTGGGATTATTTGATTTGCTGTCTGGTTAACCTCAAGGAAAATGGGATGTCTTTAAATTACAAGAGGTGCTTGCTATCACCTTATAATGGAGCCACATGGGGGAATTGGTTGTTTTAAATTAGGAATGTCACCTGATGACTAAGGAATTATATGAATGGGTCGTATTTTTAAGATCTACCTTAAGGTTGAAAGCTGCAATTTTATTTATCTTTTTAGTTATGATCAAATATATCATTGGGAATTAATATCATTGAGAGATAAGGGGAAAATATCTTATTTACCTAAGAGGGTGATTGGCTTAGGGTTTTAGTGTCTCTTTTGTCTTCAGCATTATTTATGCATGGGCAAGTTTGTCTTTTCAGCTTCTCTTGTTTGCATACATGTTTTATGCCCCCAACAAGAGGAATCGTTATTTTTTTCCATAACAAAATTGATTATTAAATTCACATGACGGGAACACAGGGGAGAAGTTCTGCTTTTTACAAGTAGACAAAGAAGCAGCTTGAATGTTTTGCAAGTTCATGCATGTAATGTTTAGCCTGCCCAAAGCCTTTAAAATAAACTTTCAGAACTCCTATGTTTTGTTCTGTGTCACGTATAAAGGGCATTTTTAGCAGTTAAAACTAACCTGAATTTGAGGGCAGGATTTCAGTTAATAATGGAATCAATATGGAATTTTACTTTTTGATCTGTGTTGGATATTCTGTGTATATTGCTGTTATTTTTTTCAGCAGCAGTTCACCTTTAAAAGCCATATAACATGCCTACTTATATTTTAGCAGGTTATGTATTTTTCTGTCTTACAAATTAAATTGAAGTTTTAAACATGTATGCTTGGTGATGTCATAGGGTATAAATTAATACAATAAAAAGCTCAGTGGAATAAATCATTTTAACCGCACTTAGTATTTCTTCAGGATTATGGAATGGGTACAAGCTGTGCAACACACATTGCATATATTGAGAAATATCAGAGGATTTTTTTGATGTGAATTTTGAGATGAGTCTCATAGACTCAACTCCAGTACTGCTAAGCGCAGCCTCTCCTGCAGAATTTTCCATTGCCATTCTGTCCCAAACTTTGTTCCTTTATTTCACCCAAGATTTCTGATTTCAGTAAATGTAGCTATACGTTAGTTGACTTGCATGTTTGTTTTGAATTGCTTGAATTGCATATGTGGATTTACCTTATTGTTGCTTCTGAGATTGTATTTTATTTTTTTGAGAACACAGATGATTGGTTCTTATAAAGTTAATTTTATATCAATTTGTAATAATAGGTTGTGGCATGTTTTTGAAGTTGGCATTAGCTATTGAAATGTAAGTTTTGTAAGATTTTGGGGGGGGAAACATTGTGTAGTCTTTTTTTGTACATGTGTGGGGAGGGAAGTTTTTTAGGATATGTAAGTTTTTTCTGTGCTTTCTAGTAGCTGACAGGGAGATATAAGTATCATTAGTTCTATAAGGATTATACAGATAGAAATCACACTTTTATTTTACAATATTTCCATCAAAGACTTGTTTTCAAATGCAAAGCCACCTTCTTCTGTCTTCTGCATTAAAGTGAACGTAATGAAGTGTGAGTTGCATCACAAGCAAGCCAGGTCTGGCTCACCAGCTTCTATTTGAAGAATTGCTAGCATGTACGAACTGGGCTGCTTTGCCACTTCAAGCTGGATATCTTTCTGTTGATAGGAGAGGAACTGCAGTTACCCGTTTGATAGTTACTAAAAATAGTGCTGCTGGAGTAAGGAGAGAACAGCAGCAATCCAACCCCCACACCCCACCCCCATAGAAAACACAACAAACAAAAAACACAACTCCAAAGCCCTAACACCTTAGCAGGTAAACACGTATAAACACACAAAGTGCACTATCTCCCCGCTGTAAGCAGAGCCAGATCATCTCAAGTCCAGCCAAAGGGACAGCCTCTGCAGCATGCCCTGGGGGTCATTAATTTGAGCTGTTTGGAAAGATGCAGGTTGTTTTTGTTTTAAGCTTTTGTGTTTGTAGTGAATGCTTAATTCACTTCTATTCTGTTTTTCCTAGAGGGGAAATATAAACATAAGTATCTTTTCTGACTCCAGTTGCAATAGGGGAGTGTGGGAGTTCACACAGACGAGTTCCAGGCAGAAACCTCAAATACATCACAAACTGGAGCTGTAGAGTACTCTACAGGGATGCCATGAAATTTGGCGCATCAGAGTTGTGAAATAAGGAGAAATCTTCCAATCAGGCCGTGTGTGAAGAGTGATTTTATTGTTGGTAGATGAAGCCCATCTCGATTTTTCATTCCTTTAACCTTGATGTGACCCTTTAAAAGGTGAAAGGTAGTTCAAACTCCTATTCACAGAGATCTGGAGATTTCCTGAGTATAAACTTACTGGTTATGCCAAATTATATGGCCACAAATCATCAGTTTTCTCTAGAACTTCGTCTTGGCCCAAAAGCAAGGGCTCAAATAGTGGGAAGGGGGGAAAAAAGATAACATCTAATAACATAATTTATGCAGACTGTTTTGTGTCACAACATTTTGTCTTCGTTAGCTACTGTGTGCTCCCTCTCACCCTCTCCCTCCTTTTCCCCCTACCCCCTCAACAGAAAATTGGTGATTTAGGCTATCTTTCACATACAACTTCTGTATTTAGGTAGAAAATACTAATAAAAATAAAGGAAAATATGCAAAAAAAAAAAAAAAAAAGCTTGCTTATAGCATATATAAAAAAGGAAGAATATGCTGTAAGTCCTAATGGAAAATGTCATTGTATGGTACAGATTTTTTCTGAGTGCTGGTTTTGAGAGATCATTTACCGTGAAAGAACTAGTCACTTGGCAAATTTTCCACTAGTAGTTTGGGTTGTATTTTGGTAAGTAATGCACAAAACATCTTCTCTTTGTGATCATGTAATTTTCCTCTGATGGCCACAACAACTGCTTTCATGGGAAATGAGTAGTAAGAACGTGGATTGATGTATTCTGAATTTTCTTTACTGCAATTAAACATCTGGAAGTAAGCAGAGTCATCATCATGTGACCAGCCAGCTTTCTACACAATATCAGGAAATACTCTGTAGACCGCTTTTTGTAAATGTCTGCTGCACTTATCTGGTGTCTATTTTTCATTCAAGGCAGTAAATTTAGTGGCCTGTATGCATTGTCAGAGCTGACTTGACATCTGGCCAGTACTTCTTCCTGATTACTATTAAATACTTATTATTGTCTTGGTGCTCTGTATGAAATAATATATATTAAACTTCACCATAATTTTGTAAGATAGGGATTGTACAGAAAAGTCAGTGGCAGAAACATGGGTAAGAGCAAAAACTGTATCTAGATTTTAATGAGGAAATCAGTAGGGTGATGTCTAGTTGCAAATACGATGGTCTAATCTGTAATTATTGATAATAGCTCAGTCTACTAAGTTTCATTTATATAAGTACATTGTATTGCAGAGCGAGTTTGGTGCCTGAATGCTCTCTGTGTATATAAGCTCTGCTGAAGTGAACATTTTGCCTTCAGACATGTGTTATGCTTGTATTTAGCAAGACTTCAAATGCCTTTAAATATGTGAATAAGAAGAGTAGTTCTCTGGCAACAAGTAAGACAAATACTTCATAAGGTGTTTAAGAAAAACAAACTTGATTTTTCCCTCTCTTCCCCCCTTTTCTGTTTCAGTCTCTGCTTTCTGGTCATGTCCAGCTAAGATAATACAGTAAATGTCTAAGCTCTAGCAAGTAAGGCTGTCACATTGATGTTTAACTGACTTTGAAGCAGTGCAGCTGTAAAGGGGAAATGAATTCTGTTCTCTGTCAAAGCCTGTAAAAGAGTGTTTGTTTTAGCAGCTACTGAAGATGGAAGTGTTTATTCCATGACTACATTGGTTGTCAAAGCTGGACATATTTTCCTGTATTAATAATATTTGGAATTTCTCATTAGTTATCATTTCCTGTTGATTTCTTGAAAGGACTATTGAAATTCTGATCACTGTCCCAATCTTTTTAGCTTTTCTTTTCACATTTGAATTGAATCATGGAGTTCCATTTGTGTGTATGTACGCATGAACATGTGTAAGTATGTATTATATAAAATTTTAAGAGTTGTTGCTAATGTCTGATGCTTTTCAGTCCAAAAAAGCAACAGAAGGTCAGCTCTTTCCAATTGTCAGGTGATAGAATAAGGTACCTAATGCACGTGAAACTCAACTCATTGCCGTCGTTTTCTTTTCTCTTGTGATTTCTGTCACAGACTTTTGCTTCTGAAATACTGAACTCTCTCCTGATATAAAAAGATTGATCAGTGTCAGGAATGTATGATATGCTGTATAACTTATTTCAAAAGTGAAGTATCACACTTAACAAATCTTAGGTGTTCAGTATAAACGAAGTCTTTCTAAAGTGTGTCTAGTGCATTGTGGCTGTAGAGAGAAGAAAAGGTGAGGTAATAGGGTTGGAGTATTTTATTTTTTTTTTAGTTTGTTTAGCTCTTTAAGATAGACCATATAGAGCTAAAAGTTAATTAAGTATAAGGGTTTGAAATTGGAAACAATAACCATGCTAAGTAAGCTTGTCACGATCTTGGCATAGTTAGCACAGAGCAAGTGGCGAGGGAAGCTGGATTTTGTGCTGGTGTTACTTACAATTGTATGTAACTTACTAATTACCTTTGCTATAAAATGGTTGGTAGAGAGCCAAAATACGGCTTCCCTTGTTCCCTAGGATCCTTGTTTTGAGAGGATTACACTTCCCAGTGTTTTTACAAGAATTACGTGGATGCCAAAGTGTTTCCCAAGCTTCTCTGTGATGATCAGTGCGATGTAACAAAGAAGGATGACCAGCAATCATCGAGAAAGTGAATGAGAGATTTAAAGTGTGAGAATAAAGGAGTACGATAGCTGCATATTTATGTATCTTCCGTACCCTCCTTGCTTCAGTCTGGTTTCTGAAGGAAATGAAACTCATGTGATGATGACTGAGACAAAACATGTTGATGTGCATTTGTGTGGTTGCATGTGTGCTTGCCACTTCCTTCCTCTGCCCCTGGAGAAATTGTGCTTCTGCAGGTTGCAAGAAAATCCATGGTCAGGTAGATATTTAGTGGCAGAAAGACTGTACCTGTTGACAACCCTTATTCAGTGTCAGAAGGTCATTATTGGTGAGAACCATTATGGATGGGTGAGGTCACCAAGTCGGGCAAGTGCAGAGGTGTTGGTGTGTTTGTCAAACTCAATTTTTATGTGCCTTACTTCTTCTGCTTCTTAACTGGAGATTAAAACATCTTTTGATGCAGAGGAATTGTGAGGTTTAACACAGTCTTATCTTAAAAATCAGAAGATATTTTATATCAAGGCACTGCTTTACATGTTTTAAAATCTGTTGTTAGAAGTCATTACTTGCACGATCCTGATACAGTATTCTGAGATATGTATGGGTCTTTAAAATGTAGAATTCTCTTTATTTAAAGAAAACATGAAAAGCATTACATACATTGAAAAATTCAGCTTGAATATTTAGATTGCAAAAGATCTTTAATTATACTAAAAGTTATTTCTGATAGTTGTAGTTTGCATTTGTTTTACCTGTAGGCTAGCGATAATGCCGCTGTTAACATCCATTATTTCTTTTTATAAGTCTCTGTTGATTTTCAAGGTAGAGGCAGGAGGAAAATATACAGTGCTGTATGGTGGTGGGGCACTACAGGCCTTCATTTATCCTTCCCCGTTTCTAACATAATGATTTTGGCTGTCAGGGCTGCAAGTTGTTTGTTTCAGTCTCAGATAATCAATCTGATTAAGTATCTTGGCAGTATTTGATATTATACAGAAAGCATTTGAAATGGCAGAGATATTTCACTGAGCTACTGCTCATGTGGAAAGCTTCATTTTAATAGTCTTGGTGATAACAAAAGCTTACTGCAAAAAGAGAGAGGAGGCATTATTTATTTATATATCTTTTAGTGCAAGTGATTGTAGATGTAAATCACTGTGAGAACTTTCTTATGTGCCTTGTTCCTATCTGCATGAGAGAAAACAGGGAGATTTATGTGTGTAGCTTACTTAAGTGTTACTTAATAAAAACATTGAGGAAAAAGTTCTCTGAATCGTAACGCGTTATGCACAAGTGCAACAGATTCAAGGTATTACTGTCCAGTTTCATGCTTATCAGAGATTTCTACTAGGTAGAAGAAGCATGTGGTTCAGGTCTGAAACCCCTGATAAGTCCGGTGATACTTCAGGAAAACCTGAAAGTACATCATTATCTTACTTGCCTGGAGACTTTTCAGCACGATTGCAAACCAGCTTTAACCTAGGCTTCTTTAATTCCCAAATGCAGTGGTTGGATGACTTTGCATTGGTGTATCTTGCAAAATGATGCCTAATAATTTATTTATTTTCTGTAATGAGGTTTTCCCAGAGAAGTCAGTCCCCTAGGAGCTTTGATGCTCTGATGGGTGTTTCAGGGAGTTTGTCAGCTCTGAGTCATCAAGTTCAGTGCCTACTGCAGCATCTGTGCTAGCCAGAGGTCTTGGTTTGATCCCTTTCTTTTCACCTGCCCTTTCTCACTGCAGAGTCAGTGTAAGAGAGGCTAAAACTTTTTAACTTCATGATACCAAGTAGAAATTGCTTTACAAAGGGATGAAAGAACCAAAAACAAAACCAAAAAAAAAAAAAAAAAAAACCATCAGTAAACTTGCTTTCCTTTCCAGTGGAAAACTAACTTCATTCACCTTCCTCAGCACTGAAAGTAAAGTGGCAGAGCGGGCCTGCTATGTGAATGAATGCAAGCCTGATTTAGCTTCCTGACTACAGCAGAAAAAACTCAGGCATGCTTTTTAAGGAATAGTTATTTAAAAGTAATGTGTTTTTGTTGCAGCATGGTTATATATTTAACAGGAAACTAGGCTGCAGTCTTTATGAGTAACTCATTGCTATTGCTCCCTTGGTTTCCAGGAGTTGATGACTGTAATACTATATAAAATCTTGAGGTATGTATGTAGCATCATCTCAGTCAATTTTCTTTTCTGTCTCGTAGTATTATTGCTCAATTATTTCATCAAGAAACTTGTTAAGATCAAAAAACTATTAATACAATGGTTTCATTTTCCTTTTAATTCTTTGTTATTGGTCTGAGCAGACTATAGGAGGACCATAATTGGAACATCCTAAGTTGTTTTTTTTTTCCGTTTTTACTGTTTCATATGCACAAGTATAAAGTGTATCTCAAACTTCTGTTCTACATGGGGGAAGCCTTTCACTTATTAAATTAGTGTAACGTACCAAAATAACTGGGGCAGGGAATAAAATCAATTATTAGGAAGATTTATTTTTTTCTTAAAAGGCTTTTTTATTGACAAAGTATGTAATGGATGGCATTGTTCAACCCTATTCCATTTGCTGCCTAGGAACAGTATTTACCTACAATAACTGTATAAAGGATTGTATATGTAATTGCTTAGAATTCAATGTAACTTTTCCAAAAGGGTTTGTGTGGGGAGGAAATAGTTTGGGACCTGTCCTGCAAAGACTTCTGTTTGAGAGTCAAGTGTTAATATTTATCTAAGGACCATGAGCCCTGTTTAGTTAGTTTGGTAGCAATGCAGATATTTTTCTTACAGCTGCATGTATTTTTTGATTGTTCTTTAAAATACTAAGAATGTTGCTGTCAGCATGCCTTTTACCATCGTATATTATCTTGATTTGACAGCTGACAAAACAAGCATGCAAAGGCTGACATTTGTGCCAGATGTCTTTCATTATATATTTTTATAGGCTTAATTTTTCATGTGTGTGCTTTATATTGGCAGCTTTAATATTTTTTGCAGATGAAGCTTAATTGTCTTTCTTTTATGCACATTTATACTTTAGTAGATTAAATTTTTACCACAAATTATAATTTAAATTCCTGTGCAGAAAGTAAAAGCTCACCTAGAAGATAACCTAAAAAGGTCTGACCATTCTTCAGGCTTTATAGTAAAAGGAGTTAAAAGCATCTTATTCTGATAGAGATGCTTTTGAATGCCTGAGGAGCTTACTGCTGTATTTTTATTTCATTGCCTTGTTCTGGTGGCCTATAAGAACCTTTGTGATGCTGCTTTAAGGAGCAGACAGAATCCTGTCTATCCATAATCAAGTGTATAATTTAAATTTTTGCAGAGACTTAGCTAGTTTCTGATGATACACGTTATTTTATGGCAGTCTCTAAATCCTTGACAAACAAGTAAGGTAATACTGAAGCTTGAGTTCTCTCTTGGGATTGGCCCTTGTGCCATTTGGTTTCCTAACGCATCTGGGAAGCATCTCCCAAGGAGAAACTAAACATAATATGTTCCTTCGATGGTCTCTTAACTCCTGGTATGCATTCACACCAGCTGTGAACCCCTTTTCCGAAGTGTATCTGAGTAAATGGGAGTGAATGGTAAGAAAACTTTCTTAAGGCTTTAATCTGTGTCAGAAATTAAGCAGGGTAGGGCAAAGACAGATTTTTATTTTACTTTTTCCCCAAATAGTGAGATATCTGATACGTGCTTGTTATCTATGAGGATGAGAGTAAAGTTTCAGATTTTTTTCACAGACTGTGTGGATGAAAGAGAGGTACAGAAATAATGAATAGCCAATATTATGGCATTTTCTTGTGTTGACAGGGACCTGGATTGCAAAATTGCCAACTTGTCTGATTCAAGTCAGGAATTTAAACATCTGTAGTAAGGAGTAGGACAGTTAAATGGGTTATGTTGGGGTCACGTTCCAGTGTTCACTCAAAGATTCATTTTGAAACTTTTCTAGCAAGATTCTTGCAAAGGAACTGGTTTTGCTTGGTTAGTGGATTTTGAATGCTATATTTTGGAAAATCTGCTTGCTGTTAATCTGGAATTGTGTTATGCAGCTGCAAAAGTGCCCTCCCTTCTCCCTGCTCTGTTATGGTGGGAAAATATGGGGAATGCAACAGAAACTGAATACCATAGTTTTTGCTCTAACATGTTTATGGCTTTCTTACAAATAAGATTGTGTTCATAGAATCACAGAAATGTTTGTGTTGGAAAAGACCTTAAAGATCCTCTAGTTCTTACCCCTGCTATGGGCAGGGACACCTCCCAACAGATCAGGCTGCCCAAAGCCCCATCCAGCCTGGCCTTGAACACCTCCAGGGATGGGGCATCCACAGCTTCTCTGAGCAACCTGTGTCAATGCCTCACCACCCTCTGAGTGAAAAAACTTGCTCCTTGCACCTAATCTAAATCTACCTTTTTTTTTTTTTTTTATTAGTTTAAAGCCATTCCCCCTTGTCCTATCACTCTACCCCCTGACACAGAGTCCCTCCCCAGCTTTCCTGTAGGCCCCCCATTAGTCATGAAGGCTGCTGTAAGGTCTTCCCAGAGCCTTTTCTTCTCCAGGCTGAACAACCCCAACTCCCTGACCCTGTCTTTGTAGGAGAGGTGCTCCAACACTCTGATCTAACTCAGAGGTCCATTTTCTTCTTGTGCTGCAGGCCCCAGAGCTGAATGCAATACTCCAGGTGGGGTGTCACAAAAGCATAGTAGAGAGGAAGAGGCCCTCCCATAGAAGGGAGAGGCCCTTGACCTGTTGGACACACTTCTTTTGATGTAGCCTAGGACACGGTTGGCTTTCTGGTCTGCAAGCATATATTGCTGACTCATGTTGAGATTCTCATTCAAGACCCCCAGGTTCTTCTCCTTAGAGCTGCTCTCAATCCATTGTCCACTCAGCCTGTGCTTGGGATTCCTCCAGCCCAGATGCAGGACCTTGCACTTGGCCTTGTTGAACTTTGTGAGGTTCACACAGGCCCACCTCTCAAGCCTGTCTGGGTCCCTCTGGATGGCATCCCTTCCCTCCAGTGTGTTGACAGCACTGATTATGGAAAAAACAAAATGGTAGGAAAAAAGATTGGTGGTTATAACAAGATAGTGTGGGAATCCACTATAAGCTGCTCAGCATGCTGGAACAAAATTTCATGGGTATTTTTAAAACAATAAATATAATTGTTGACTCATTATGTATTGCCTTTTACATAATGTACCACCCCCACACATATACTTGTTTTTGCTCCACTGTTCTTTTCAAGACTCTGTGTTTGTGTGTAACATAGTTGCTGTAATCCCATCCTCCTGTCTCTCAACTTCTCCCTTAAGAGCTTTCAAATAATGGTTTGAAATGTTAGCACTTCTCTTTTTCAAAAATATTCATACTCAGTTTTCAACTGAGCACCAATTTGAATTGCACTTCAGATACTTCTCATTTTTATGCATTTAAGAAACCAAATGGAGTGTGCTTATTCTTTGTTTTCCCTCCAGTAACAGAAACCATCAAAAAGAATAGGACCTAATTTCTCTCATATTTACAAATTTGGTGATACTATGTGCATACCTCTTATCATTCAGATTTTTTGTTTTATTAAAATTCTTCTCTCACTTCCATTTACCAAATGCAGAATTGATGTTAATCCTAAAATACCTTCGTCACAGAAATAAGTGAAAAGAAATCTATGGATGTGAAAGGGCAGCAAAATGAGAAATTTGAACTGCAAAAGTATTTTTAAAACTTCAGATACTTGTTTATTCTACTCAAGTGACAGATCTTTGGCAAAGACACTGTTATGGCTTCTTAGTTGTAAATACACGAATTTGTACATTTGGCTGCAAGTACAATAGGTATTTTTATAACAATCCTTTAAGAACATATTTTATATTAAAATATTAATCTCAAAGAAGAGCATAAATACCTGTGGCACAGTTTACATCATTAATAGCAAGAAAATTCTAAAATAAGGTATACTCTTATTTTCATGTGCAAACATATTCTAAGGATTCTGCTCCCAGATTTCTCAAATCAAGATCTAAATTGATGACTTACGTAGCTGTGAATTTCCATGCTTGTGTTAGTATAGACAAACATCTATGGAATTAAGTATAATTATGAGAATTGTTTGTGCTTCCTGTATATCTCAAGATATGGTTAATAGAACAAGTAAAAGTCCAGCCCTCTCTTGACTTAAATAACCAAGTAAATAAATTGCCATAAACTCTGGCAGAAGCGGAAAGATTAGACTTCTGCATTCAGTGCTATTCTACAAATTAAATGAGTGTTTAGCTGTCTCCCAAGTGTAATGTACAAATGGATGTTACTAAAATATGCATCACTATTACTGGGCAAAAGAGTTGTTACTCCAAAGATTTTTTTAAAATATTTTTACTTTTCACAGAAATGTATTTTATTCCTCTCATCTTCATTTTGTTTTCATGTCCATTTTCTATCTACTGGTGTTACATCATTTGCACACTTGGGTTTCAATGCTCTTGTGAAAGTATCACTCTATTACTTCCAGCTGAGTAAGTACTCAGTTGCACCTCATAAGCTTTCCAAGTCACGTCTTACAGCAGTGACAACCCTGTTAGGAAAACAACTGAGTTTTTAAAGCCCAGTTCTTGTTCTTGAACACAACGTTAGTGATGTTTGGAGTTGGTTGTGGGCCTATGGATGAATGATAGTGCAGTAATTTCAATTATTCCATTCAATGGTGATGTAGATGTTGATCAGTTTTCAGATACCAATTCAGTCTCTTAATACAGCAGTTGGCCACATGTGCTAGCTCGCCCCATTAGAGAACAGCCTTCAGAGAAAATGAGTCCTGAAAGAATTGGGTCTGGAGTTTAGACATGTCCTATGTAAATGGAAAGTAGAGAAGAAATGGGTGGGCAATTCCAAAGGTAATGATGAACTGTCACTGGCCTGCACCCATGAAAAGCCAATAAAACATCAAGCTTATATAAGGCAAGGTAGAAGACTTATTTCCTCAAACATGTGTTATGAAATTTGTCTTGTACTTAAACCTTTAAACAAAGTTCTTGGGTCATTCAAGTGTTCTCAATAGTGAAAAAATGTTGGAAGTATATGCAAGACAGTTTTTATTCCAGTGCCAGCTCTACAATTCAACATTAATGTCAACAACTTTTGTCACCAGGAATGCAATATAACCAATAGCAGAAGAAAATCTGTCCAACCATCCGGGGATGATTCCTCTGCTGTTGTAAATTAGCTGGAATTTTTGTGAAAAGCTTTCCACATCATGAATGCTTTGGAGAATATCAGTGCAGGCTTCAGCTGGCTTTAATTTGCTTTACTTAGCTGTATATTATGTCCATGCTTGCTCCTAAAAGTTGTGCGCAAATAATTACTTGTCATCCTACAAATAGTGCAACAGAACTTTGTTAGCAAAGCCAGCCTTGGATGGGCTGGGCACAAAGCGAGAGCTATACAAGTATTTTTCGTGAATGTAGTTTTCTTTGAAGTTACTTTGTGCTGGATTTTTTTTTTTGTTGTTGTGCTGTCATCCTTTGGCTCTGTAACTTCACAACACTACCATACATACGTAAGGTTTAAATCCTCATGGTAAACTATTAGGATTCATAAATCCATTTATTTTCATACATTCTAACATTTTCTGCTGAATTATGGATGTTTAGATTAGATACCTTGCTTTAGCCAAACATTTTTGTCTGATACAGCCAATTTAATGATATATAGGGAAGTTATGTTTAATTTAAGATCCAAGGACACTTGTGAAGGGCCTGTGCATGTGTGCTCAAAAGCAGAAACTTTAAAATATATATATCTTTTTTTGACATTTTTCAACTACAAAAATGTGTTTTAATGAGTTTCTTCAATGCTGTGATTTTTAAGCTTTGTTTTCTGTTCTACTTTGTTCTTAACTAGCTTTTCGTTGTACGTTTTAGTTTGGCTCCTATGAAATAGGAGAGTCATATTTCTGATGTACAGCATGTTGGAACAGGTTTTACTACATCTCCTTTCTTTCCATTTGCTGGATTTGGTATGTTCAAATTTGAGAATTGCCTACCTTGTCTTGATGATTAGAACATTTAATTTCTTTGCAGGGTAAAAGACAAGGCCTACTTATGTAAATCAATACAAATTTACCTGTTTTAAGTTTAAGCTATAGTTACACATCTTTGTATTTTTGATGGATATGACCTATTTATTTTCATTCTTGGGTAAAAGTCAGTGACACTGAGAGGGAAAGAGCTCAGCCAAACCAGATGTATATTCAAACTGATGGGGTGGGTAGTACCTGTTTACTGTCAGAAGTACTTCGGAGCTATACTACTTTCTTTTCATATTAAAACTGTGTTTAAGGCTACAGTCCTGAATGCTCACTGTTTTATTTTATTTTCTGAAATCTTCATAATTAGGGGGTACAAGGTGGTGGACTGTACAAATGACTTCCATGTGTGATCAAGCTGCTAGTTTGTTTTGTTGTGTTTTTTATTATTATTTTTACTACCACTATTTCATAAGTTACTATTTTTGTATTTTTCTTTTTCAGAAAACATTAATGAATATTCTAGAGGTGAGAGCTCAGGGTTCTCCTTTTGCAGCTGAATTTTTTTTAACTGCTTTGTATGAATTAGGTATAAAGAGTATTTTCTTCAAGTATAAATTGTAGGTGTGTTAGTGTTTTTTATAAATGTTGATGATTTGATCAGATCTATTGACATGTCTTTTTTTAAAACCATTTTTTATTAAATAAATTTTATAGGATTTTTTTATGGTGTTAAAATCACATACTGTCAGGGGGAGAGGAGGGAGGGAACAACTTATCAGCCAATCAAGAATTTTCCTTCCTGTTGAGATTAACGAGGAAGCTAGAGAAAGTAATCAATTCCAAGAGCACCTTCAATATATGTGCAAGAGCTTTTTAGGCCTGATTTTTCTAAAGTAATCTCTGGTTTTTGTATTCTGAATGACTGCAAGGTGAAATATTCCTAAAATTTGTGTAGTTCTTCCTTCATGTTGCTTATACACGTGTTTCCTAAAAAGTCTCATTAGCTGTACTAAGATAAGGCAGGAAGAAAAATCTGATAATGATCTGTAACTACTTTAATTTTCTTTATGGAATTAGCTGTTTAGAGAACTCAAAAGCATGTTTTCTACTGTGATCTCAGAGGAGCAACAAAGTCATGCCATCTTATTAGAAAGAAAATTAAATCAGACTGCTGTAGCCGCTGGTCCAGTTGTCCAGGTTTCTGATGTGTCTCGTGCTATCTCATTTTGTGTGAGCTTTTTATTTATTTTTCCTTACTGATTTGTCTGCTCCCCCCCCCCCCCCATTATCCCCCTTTTCCTTTTGGAGACATGTTCTCTGCTGTGCTAGTAGAAGCACTAGAGAAATGCTTTCTGTTTTGAAATAGTGTTACTTTAAAAAAAAAAAAAAAATCTTTACTACAAAGATTCCTAAAAATGGATGCAGCAATGGTTTGTTAGTTTAGAAACTTTCAGGCTCTAGTTCATACATTTCTACACAAAACTTAACAACACTTCTGGAACACGAACCATGCATTAGCAAATAGCATTTTTTTTTTTATTATTATTTAAGAAACCAGGGAAGTGCTTGTTTTTCTGCACCACTATGAAACTGAATGCCGTCTGTATACCAATTCTGCGCTTAGTTTCCTAGGTCATGTTGCTTGTGCAAAGATATTGATTTTGAGTGTTGAGATTTAGCAATCTGCCAGTTGCCCCTGTGTACGTTCCAGGCTTTGCCATGCGTTTGATATGTCGCCCTAGAAGAGGGCTGAATTGCCAGGAGGCTGTGTTCTCTAATTTTGGATTTTTCAGAATGTTGTGAAGCATGATTTAAGTTTTGTAGGAATGCTCAGCCTGTAATCTTGGTCATCTATATTTTATCTATGTTGTATTAATATTTTAACACATAAGATGAACCTGAATGTTTCCAGCTGTTATTTGAAGTCCTAGTTTGCAAGGGCACTTGCTTCAAGAACTGAAATTAATTGCATTTGTGTAACAAATTAAATCACTATACTACCATTATATACTTGTTTACTACTAGTAAAAATTAATAGGAGTGTAATATTTATGTAGAAAAATACCACTTTGGAAGAATGTATGAAAAAACAAATCCATCCTTTAGCAATCATCATTTTTGTGAAATATGATAAGGTAAAGGTATTGCTGACATACCATTTCACTATATTTTGGAGTAGGGAAATCCTGTTCTGCCTTTATTAATTCTGCACAAATCCTGTGACTTTTCTTCCTGGATTATCTTTTAAATCTTTTTTGTTGCACGGAAGGGACACACTGGCTTTGCACTTGCCGTGGTTATAGGAAGCCCAGGAAAAATAATGTGCATGGTGAAGTGTATTCTGTTGTTAACAAAACTGAAAAGCACAGACAGACATCTAGCTTCCAAGCTATAGATGGTGTTTGTAGGACGTATGTGTTACTTGGGGAAGGTGTGCTGGCAGTGGCAGAGTACACAGACCAGCATTCCACAGAACTTGTGACTTTGTACCCTAGAAGCGTTTGGCAACCTGCAGAGATTGTTACAGCAAACATTTTAAGCTAGTTTGAAAAAGTTGCTATTACAGAAAGAAAATAATCTTTTAACCTAAAATAAACACATTCTCAAACTTGCTAGGAAAAAGAATAAAACTTGTTGTGTGTGTTTTTGTTTCAGGGTAGACTGGACATGCACAGGTTTTGCCTCTGTTTTGATATAATTATTGATCGTGTTGGTCATACAGGGCAATGGGCAGCACAGCCACAGCATTTTATATGTAGTAAAACTACGCAGATGATACCCAGGTTATAAAGACCAAAAAAGGTGAGCCTAAAATACAACCAACTTACAAAAGGAAAAATCAGATTTTGACGATATAATGTAAATCTTACTATTCTGGGCAAAACACCATCTGAAATGTATGTACCCACATATTGTCAATTGTATGGGTGTGTCTTGTCAAAACGTGTTGGCCCTTCATCAGACAGAATGAAAAAGTCAATAGGTACTAGGAAGACTGACTAGAAGCTCAGTTCTAGACTAATGAATTATTGCCAGGATATAGTTACTATGAAACTATACTAAGCTCAACAACAAAAACAATAGTGAAGTTGTTAGCTGTTGGAAATCTCCTAAGCCCATCAGGAGTGGGTAAGATTATATGAACGGTGTGCTCTCCTGGTAGCCCCTGAAAGCATCTTTGCAATGAGCTTGCCTTAATGTCTGAGACTATACATCCTGGCTGGGGCCGCACATAGGGCTGCAAGCAGGGCACTTTTGCCCCTCAGTAGTCCTAGGGCATCCTCAGTAGTTTTTACCCCTCAGTCCTAAGACCAATGTACTCTTTGGTCAGAGAATGGCTTGGAGTGGAAGGAACCTTAAAGATTCCTTCACTGCAACCCCCCTGCCATGGGCAGGGACACCTCCCACTAGGCCAGGCTGCCTGAAGCCCTATCCAGCCTGGCCTTGAACACCTCCAGAGATGGGGCTTCTCTGGGCAGCCTGTGCCAGTGCCTCACCACCCTCAGAGTGAAGAATTGCCTCCTAACATCTACTCTAAATCTCCTCTCTTTTAGCTTAAAACCATTATCTCTCATCCTATCAATATCTGCCCATGTAAAAAAAGTTGTTCTCCATCTTTTTAGTAAGCCCCCTTTTAGTATTGAAAACCTGCAGTAAGGTCACCCTGGAGCCTTCTCTTCTCCAGGCTGGAGAACCCCAACTCCCTCAGCCTGTCTTCATAGGAGAGGTGCTCCAGCCCTCTCATCATCTCAAATTCATTGGTGAAGGGGAGGTGACCAATTTCTAGTACCTTCTGGTCTTCTTGTAAAGTTTATTCTTTGGTAAGAAAGGGGCTTCAATTGGCATCATGTCAGAGGTTGTATTCCTGCACCAGCTGAAGATGACCAGCCAACTGGATGGGTGGATTCTGTACAAGCTCTGTTTGTACAGAGCTTGGCCAGAAGGAGCAGCCCTCTCCTCTGTTGAACAGTGCTCAAATCTTGTTAGCAGAAGACTTAGGATTCTCACCACTTTAGCCATCAGTAGATTTTTCAGTGTGAAATATTAGTGGAGAATGCTGTATATTTGGGTATTCTTGTTTTACTGATGCTGTAGTTGGATAATTTAACATGGTGTGATTCAGAAGATCTACGCGTTCCCTAGAGTATAGGTCCATGCCACATCCAAATGAGCATTACGTCTACCTTGGAAGGCTGGTATGCAAGGTGAGCATAAAAATACATGGTGCAGTACAGATTTGGGTGGTTTGTGAATTTCAACAACAGACAACAGTTACTCATGTGCTTTGGGCTTGGTTCAAGCTAAGGGATAAATTCCTGCTTGTGTCCTGTGCTTGTGTGTCACTTGGTAAATAAAGGCCCATTTCTGACAAATTGCTTACTTCACATTCTTACTTCAGTGTAGTTTTCTGAAGAATGAAAAAATACTTTTGATTTTTTTTATTTGTGGTAGTAAGTTCTGGTATAGAATTCCAGTGAGTTGTTGGAACTATAATTTTAAATGTTGATAGAATATTTTTCCTAAAGAGGTATTTAAACAAAATGTTGTCTGGGTGATGATGGTCAAAATGTTTTTTTTTTTTTTGGCTTAAAAGCCCTCTCATTAATTGGGTTTCTAGGTATTGAAAAACCCTACGTTTGTTTCTCAGGTGTAAAAAAGGCTCATATAAATGAATAGTATGAGAAGTGAGACATTCAGACTATAAATAAGTAACATGGCTCCAAAAATGTCCCCTTTGCCAAAATTGTTTGGATATGTTTGAAAACACTGTTAAATAATTACTAGTTTTGAGAGTGATACTGTTTCTGTAGAACCTTTAACAGATATTGAAATAGGTATGAAAGAAAAAGTTAACTGTTTGATTTTTGATAAATATATTTAACTTAAAATGACCTAGGGACTTCCAGATTGTTTTTAGCAATGGAGCAGCTCTTATCCTTCAATCTATTCAAGACCACCATGTGCTTCTAATAGACTTACAGGGAAAATATTGTAAATAGGACCATGTGCCAACCATGGCCTTTTGGACCACCATTTGGAAACTGCTGCCTTTTAATATTTATTTATTAGTCTATCATATAACTCTTGGCCACAGCAGGAACACGCATTTTAAGTGTTAGTGCTATAAAAATCATAATGCTAACTGTCATGATTTTCTTCTTAGATAAATCTTCCACTATTATTGCATTTTCTCTTTTTCCATATTTGATCTGCTGTGTTGGAAAACTTAAGTTATTACGCTTGAGTGCATGTGGAATCATTTAAAAATGATAATAAATACATTTCTACATATTAACTTTTCATGGGCCCTGATATTCAGAACAGTGATTAAATACATGTGCTTTTTTTAAGAAAACATTTACATAGTATTTAACACAGTATCATGTGCTTTGTTAAATAGGTATATTGGTGTATTTCCTGAGTTGGAAATTAATCTTGCTAAAAATTTATTCTTGAGTCAGTCTTCATGAAATGTGAGCAAGTCCAGCTTTTGTAACTGATTTTTATGGATATAGCAGCTTAGTTATTATAAAGGTACAGTCACAAACACTAACTGAAAAAAATGTTAATATTGTAAAATTATTCTCGTGTTCAGGCTGAAAAGTGGTTGAATGAAACTTGAGTTGATTTTAGGTTTTGGTTGATGGTTTCTTACATGTACTTATTTGAAGACTATAAATACTTGAAAATAGCAGCAATGAATAAAAAGATATTTTTGGCCTAACTGCAGTGCTGTTTCTGTGACATTAACAGCCCTCTTGAATCTCGTGGCTTTTGGCTTTGACTTCTGTTGAAGGCAAATTCTTGTTATGTAATGATTTCATCGTGTTTGCATTGCGCTGAAACCTGGTATGCAGGGTGTGCACCCAGGCTGCTCACTGGAGGTGTGCACACAGGATACTAGCACCGTGCAGAGCTGGTGTGTGTGCTTTGCCTTCCTACGAAGGTATAGCAGGTAAAGCAGCATTGTCTGTATCTGTCACAGAGAGCCACGCTTTCCTCATCACCCTGAAGGCAGCGAGGAGTTGTTTTGCTAGGTAAGTTCTAGTTAAGCTCTCCGGTTTTTAACATAAGATATAAATCACTGGGCTTTATTTCAGTTTTGTTTCTTGGTACCCAGGTCTGCGTTTGATGGCAATCAGTAGGTACTTGGGCCTGAGAATGCCCCTAGGTACAGTTTGCCCTGCAGACTCCCCTTTCCTGGCGTACCGCTGTCTTATGAGCTGCCCGCAGTCTGTCTGTCTTGCCATGCCAAGCCAGTGCTAGGCTGCTGAGGTGCCTGAGGTTGTGTGTGTGCTCTCTGGCTGCACCTGATTTCTTATCGTCAACATGGAGAGCAGGCCTGGTCTTGTGTGCAGCCTTGGGGCAGCCCAAAAAAAGTGATAGTTACAACTGACGTGTTTGGTCTTTAAGATGCCTCTTACCGTATGACAGTCAATCGGATAGTCTGTTTTCTAGCATTCCAGCTCTCCTAAAGTCTCGACAGAGTTTGTGGTAAGTCTGTGATGCTTTCTGAGAAGTTTGTGATACCTGCCTAAAAATACTCTTTGTGGAGAGTTTATGAAGAGTTAATGTGACTGAGATGCTGTCTCAGTAGCAGACTCCTGCTTTGAAGTAGACTCTGTCATGTGCTGCAAGAGGCAGCTTCAGGAGACAGGAGCTCTGTTGATTGAAAGAATCTACATGCTATGAAGAAATGCTCTGACCCACTTCATCCATCTGCCTGGGCTGGTGGTTACTCCGTCTCCCTGAAGCATGAAAGATCAAAGATTTCCAGGTGTGGCACAGCATTATTTGCTTTAGCAGAGCTGGCTGAACAGGGGGGATAAGAGATTTCATGAGGATTTCTCTAAGCAGGCACACCTTCTGTGTCAAAATTACATCACTTCTGTGGGGTTGTTAAAGCTGGAGGATTACATACCTTGGAGCCAGTACTGCATCCTTCATCTTTGCTGAGTGAATCAAAGTGTGACTGTTTCTGTGGTGTTAATGTTGATGTATTGGTACTTTGTGGTAAAGATGTCATCTTCTTCTACCAAGGCTGCCTACTGTCCAATGCATGTCTGAAATCTTCTACTAAGGTAGCTTTATTCTTCTTGTATCTCACCAATTTATAATTATTTTTTTTTAAAAAGGGCCTTTTTTTTTCTTAGACTTCTTCACTTAAGCATCCTTTAAAGAAATCTGCTTGTCAAAGATTCTTTACTTTGAGAAGTCTACTCTGCTTTCCTCTGTTATTGCATAAGAAGTGTTGATGGAGCACAGGTCTGAACTGGTTTGCCTCATAGAGCAGTCAGCTGTTCTAGGCTTATTGATTTTTCTTTGGATAGAACTGAACAGACTCCTTTTGAAAAGTCTAGGCAAACTCCAGCATCTTGTTTGTTGAGGCTATGTCTCTGCTGTAGCCAGGACTTCCTCAAGCTTTCTGGAAGTTCTTGTTGAGATGTCACAGATATCATATGGGAAGATCTCACAGTTTTCTTTGATATTCTGCAAGTGATTTACTGAGCTACGCAGTCTTGTTCATCTATTCTTGGTAATGTACATACCATGAAATATAACAGGTCCTCGTTTCCCTTCTAAATTTGCATAGAAGGGCGAATAGCAGTTATCTTCTTTACATCCTTGTTCAAAAGGTGTAAATGTTTCATCTAAACGATACAGAGCCACTAAGCTCTAGCCTGTTGTTAGATTATGTGAGTATAAATAGAGTTGGGAAGAAGGTTTGCTTGAAGGAGAGTCTTGTGACTGTGATCAGGATGCTGTGGAAAGCCTTGTTCCTTTCAAGTGGCTTTGAGGCATGTACAGTCCCAAAGTTGGATGAATCTTTCATGTTGTGAGGAGCAGCAGGGCAGGAATGACCAAATACTGTTTGGCTGGGCTCATCATAGATGAAAAGCTAGATAGAACTGTGGTCATTGCCTTGAAAGTTTGCCCAGAGAGGTTGCGGAGATATTCTTGGAGATAATCAAGATCCATTTGGACATGGTCCTGTGCAGCCATCTCTCTGCCCCTGATTAATTAGGGAGGTTTCACCAGATGACCTCCAGTGATCCCTTCCAGCTATACTCATTGTATGATTCTGTGAGAGTGTCTCAGTGATTTCAGTGTAAAGTTTTACCATTTGGGGGGTGAGGTTGTGATGATTAACTCCATGCTATTAAAAGCAGCAAGAAAAAAGGTTCAGGCAGTATTGCACATTGATCTCTTTGAAATTGCCTTTGTGGTTAGGTAACAACTTGGCTCTGAGACTTCCTGAGCTAGAATCAGTTGAAACCTGCCAGATGTGGATGAGGACCGTAGATGATTCCCACCTTATACTCCTTTTACTTCACTAAGCATGATCAACTGTTCTTTTGGGTCTGAAAATAGAACTCTTCTGTCTGAAGAAGAAATAGTTGTCCGTCCTATTGCCAGAAGGGATAGGATAGAGTTTGATAAACTCAGGAATGGTATGGAGAGATTAAAAGAGGGATGCTTGCTACTTGAGTTTTTGTTTTGTTTTGTTTTCCCTCCAATCCAAGAACTAGGGGCACCAAGTAAAATTAGCAAGATGTTCTTCATTCAAAGGGTGAAGCTACGGAAGCTTTGCTTTTGAGGAATAGGAGGGACACATGTTGCATGTCACTCTGGTGTACTGCCATTTTGTAAGCTCTGTAGTGTAAACCTTTGTTTTGTGTTTGTTCTAAAATGGGGTGGTGGTGTGAGGGGAAACAAATCAAAAGAGAATTCAGAATTCAAGGTTCCTTAGACCAAAGCTTCATTTTCTCGTTAATACTGAAAAAGTATTCAACACTTGAGAAAAAAATAACATTACCAGAAGAGAAACCTTTATTTGGCAATGAATGAGAGTATTTTCTTTATTTGAAAGTTGCTATAATGGTCTTGGCCTGCTTGTACTTGTTTGCTTATTTACCTTTTTTTTTTTTTTTTTTGGGGGGGGGGGGGGGGGGGGGGAGGATATTTGCATATTGTTTTTCCTCATAGTGAAGAAGATAAACTTAATGAAAGAATGGTATTATGTAACTAAAACAAAAAAAAAATCAATCATAATATATTTGCATGATGTGGTAGAATATCCAAAGCAGCACTGATGACTGTCAAGCCACTGTTTCCCATGTTTCAGTGTCTTGAGTGTGTAAACTAAATTGTGTTCTTTCATAACTTGTTCAGGAGCCTTCCTGGGTTTAATTAGTAGGAAACAATAAGCTGTAATTTTGTACTGTGGTACTAATGTCTTGGAGTATTTGACTGACCTACAAAACTGTCAGGGCCGTCAGTTTTTGGTAGGATGGTTAATTTGGTTTTAGGCTTTTAAGTTGTTTGGATGGTCAGGAAAGATTCTGGTCATGACTGGTCGTGCAGTCTTTTCCCTTGTCCAAGACTTGAAAATGATTCTCTTTGTTACCCACTTGTGGAACATTGGCTGCTGTAGCTAGGTATTGAACCTGTTTTTTTAGGATCACAGTGTCACGGTTGGCGGTAAGGGATCTTCTGGCCTGTGTGATGACTTTGGAAGGTAAATGAGAGGACATGGGAGGAAAAAGTTTTCTGCTGACTAGTTAAAGTGATTCTGACGATTCCATTGCTGCTGGTGGTGAAGTGAGCTCGGCTTTATAACCACTGGTTATGACTATGGTAAGCAGCCAAAAATTTTGTAGGAATGCAAGAGAGGAGGAAAATCTGACTTTAACAGCTTATACATCATCCAAAAGTGAAAGGAATTTCATGGGACAAAATGAAAACAGTTATATAGCCCATGGGGATTTCCTCTACTGAATATCAAAGGTATACTATAAACCATTGAGGTGTAAGCACTTCTGCTTGAAAAGGTTTCAAGATCCTTTATGATGAAAGGAGTTAGGCAGTTGAAGTATAAGGGTTACTAACAAGTTTCATTGTAAAATACATAGCAGTGTTATTTGAAATGTCCCATTGACCTCAATAGGTCTTTGTTTTATTTCTTTCTTGTTGTTTCTGTTTGACATTGAGACTGTTGAAAAGATTCTGTGATTTGATGTTTTTGGGTATGCCTGGCAGTTTCATCTCAGTGGCCTGGCTCACACTGGGCCAAATTCAACTTCAGTGATTTCAATACGTTTGTTTGCCAGAAATTGATTTATTTAAATAAATAAATAAAAAAAGCAGGTCTTGAAATCGAGGATTTTGCATTATCACAGTTTCTGTGATGTACACATTGTGTTTAGGCCTATAACATTTGTTCCTACTTAGAGGTATTAATTCTAGTGTAATTAAGTATTATATACTTAAACGTTGATCAAAGAATTATGACATGTATTAGAAAATTGTAGTGTTTTCCAAATCTACAGAAATTCCAACCAGATTCTCACCACCCTGCAGACAGTAATCTTGAGAATAATAAGAAATCCCTGCAGGGTGTGCCTTTAACTTTCCCAGAGGATCAGCATTTATATTGTAAACTTTGCAGGGCAGAGGCTGCCATTTTGTGTGGCTTGCAGTTCTTTAATTTTAAATTAATTATGTTTTAATTCTAAGTAGAGTCTTTATTTCAGTTGTTCTCAAAGTTGTTTAACAAAAATAGCTTGTTCTGTAAACGTTGGAACTAACAAATTGTGATTCTCCCACAAATTTTTGTCCTTTGTTTCTTGTCTTGTGTCTTTCATCATAGTTTCCATCCTTCTTCCCTCTACCCTCTTGTTGGGGGGAAAAGAAGAGATTATTAAAATTGTAAAAGGCAAAAACACTTCAACTTTACAATGGAAGCTGATTTTTTCAGTGTGTGTAGATGTAATCAGGACATGACTAGAACTGTGTTAATCTCGTATAGCAAGCACCTTCAGAGATTTATTGTGGCTGGATTTCTGAGGCTCTTCCTCAGATGTCTAAGAAGCAAACGGTTAAAAAGCAACTTAATGAGAAGAGTCCCATTGAAGACTATAGAACTTCCCAGTTTTTATTTAAAAATGTTTTTTTTTTTTTAATCAAGTTTTCTGAGAATGGTAACTCAGATAAATGATTCTTCATGTAATTTTTCTATTTCTGTGAAGTTAAATAAGTGGATAAATAAATGTTTGTAACTGATCTTAAACTTCTGAAAAGCTTTTAAAGTATTGTTCCTGAAGGCTGTGGATTTTACAGATGCAGCCATTCATGTGAGTGCAACTGGTAAACAAAACACAGAAGGAACTACAGGTAAAGGAATTAACCAGGGCTGTGTTACTGGTCAAGAACTCTAATTGTCTGGCTGAACTGCTCTCAGGGCTCCACAGTCGAGCAGTGGAATAGCAAGCATTTTTATGTCACCAGCCTGGCCAATATAATCAACATTTATGTGAACAAATTAGAGATAACTACAAGAGGATTATCTATAATATTTAACCTGTGATCTCTACAAGCTCAGTGTACTTGTGTCTCAAAAAATTGATGGCAGTACCACAGCCTGGCGGGGTATGCGAGGAGAAGTGCTGGTTGTCAAAGTGAAGTTGCAAGTGAAGTTCTGTTCCAGGCAAGCTGCCTGTGGGGTTCCTGGAAGACATTTCTTGACTCCCCTAGCTTACATGGCACCCAGCCAGGTGAAACAGGAATGATATTCTTCAACAGCTTTGTGTTGTTGTTGTGTGTTTTGTTGTTTTTTTTTTTTTTTAATTTTGTTTTAATACCATATAACTTTTGTGTGTGTTACATAAGAAGCTTAAGGAACTTGCTTGTTTACATATATGTGTCCCTCATCTGTGCACATTGTTCAAGGTATGTACCTTACAAAAAAGGAAATGTAAGGACAAGCTAAAGTAAAAACAACACAACTAGTAGTATTGTTTTAGCAGAACATACTAAGACGGCAAAGGATGTAAGAGCAAGAGGCATAGTTAGAGGGTCTGTATGTAAAGATCTTGGCTTCTGTTGCAAACAGACTGACTGTGGCATAGCAAAATTACATACAGGAATGTAAGGAATTAAAAGTCGTAAGATTACCAAGAGCTGTAAGATTTGACTGAGTCTAAGTATAGAAAAAAATATATTTATTGTTTTAAGAAAAGCCAACAGTCAAAACTTGCAGAAAAAAGATAAGACCTAGAAAAATCATAACTCTTAACCAATGGCACAGATTTTTGAAGCAGCAATATATTAGTAAAATATCTTGAATCTGTGCTTTTAGTAAGAATCCAATGATAGAGTTTTGTAGCAAGGAAAACCTCCTTTGAGACTTTAGTTTAGCAGCTAAATCTTATCAAATTATGCATTACTTGATACATGAATCAAATAAAAACAACAGAAAGTAGTGAATTAGAATAAGCAGACTAAACTAAAGTCAAGAATCGGAATAAAGAGACTAAACTGAACATTTAATACTCATATTAACTTGAGTTCAGCATGGGTTCTCTACATGTAAGGCTTTGTGCTTACTAGTTGAGCTGTCTTGTTTGAAGCTAATGGTTAATAGCTTAGAAGTTGATTAACTTGTCATACCAGTCTCACCATACTTTTGTTTTTCTCAAACTAGATGAAAGGTTCATTTAAGTATGGTTACTGTACTACTGCATTCCTGATGATGCTGCTAGTTAATGACACTCTTTGTTGTAGAAATCAGGAAACGTAGGTTTGAGCCGCTGGGATCTGTACGGCTGGAGTATGAAAATATTATGTCTTAACTGGAAAAGTGTTGCTGGAACAACTTGGCATGCAGCATAGCTGATAGTAGATGTCAGTAGCTTTGTTTTTTAGAAGAATTTATTCACTTGCAGTGCTGCTATGTCTTGTCCACCCATGCAAAAAATACTACTTCTAAAACTATAAATCTCTTTATTAATAAGACCACTCCATATTTGTTAGGGTGCTTGGTAGGGGTGTCTGGCTTCCATCACAAGTACTGTCTGATTGCATTTTTATTCAAAATTGATTGAATCTATCTATTCAGAATCTAGGTTCTGGTTGGTTAAATTGGCTGACATTTAACATGAATTAATTTTGTTATACTGAATAAAACATCCCTTGTGGTATGCAGCCTTATTTCAATTTGAATTTTTAATTTAAATAGAAGGAAATTATTCATGGAAGTTTACATAATGGAATGTTTGTCATAAAATGCATTTAATGTATGCCAAGCTCAAGTGTTCTTACTGTGAGAAGAGACTGTGAGACTTTCTTGCCCATTTGGCTTGTTTTTCGAAGTTTTCAGTGAAGTGTGGGTGGGGCAGAATTGGCACTGGAGGCAAGAGAAAGATTTCTGGATTAGCAATTAATTTCATTGAAATATTAGGATCCTTGTGTTTCTTACAAATTTCATTTTGACTTCAATGATACAAAAAACATTTTTTTTGAAGTGATGTTGTCAGTTTTCCTAAACTAAATACGTGTGTAGTACCTTGGATGTTTATCTATATCTGAAGGAAAAGTCATCTATGGAAATACAACCACTGCCGGTATATCTCTTGGGGCTGCTGTTAGGGATGAAAGCATAACTTAGCTTCCTTCTCAACCTCTGGTCTCTCTACTAAGCAGTGTGCATCATTTGGAAACTTTATTATGTAGTGACCTGTTCTATCTAAGTGCATTAAGGATCAGTTCCTTAACCATAATGGCAGAGGATAAGGCAGATAGTTCAGTGCTGCTGAAAGGAATTTCATCTCATTGAGGACACCATGGTTGTCTGTATGCTAGAGATTGCGGTTAAACTCCTGTCTCCCTGTGTAGACTCTTAAGTAGTTATTATGCAGTTCCATGTTTGAAACCATGTCTTTTGGTGCAAAAATGTAAATGGAAAGATGTCAAAACCTATATGTTTTCAAGCAAGCCTGAACAGAATATCATAATTATGCTGTGCGTACATGGGATACCTATTGTGCATTCCTCACTTCTTCACATTAAAAAAGTTGCTTAATTCTAGCAGGATTAATTTCTTATTGAGAAAGACTGATGGTTTTAATTTTCATGAAGACTCAAATATAAAGCAAATGTACTAAGTATTAGTAATGAGCAATGGCAACTCCTTGTAATGAACTTACCTTCACCTTTCTTCCCAGTGGTGGAAGCTAGTCCTGCAAAGAACTGAGAACAAATCAGAAATATGCATTTTTCTGCTTTTGAGATACGTGGCAAAATTTCTTCGTGTTCTGCAGGCTTACTAGGCAATAGTGAGGTCTGAGGAAATACATAGTGATTCTAAAATTAACTTTCAAATTAACTTTTAATGTGAGAAGGAATCTGGAATTTATTCAAATCCTTCCCCTCCCACCATGCTGGGATACTAAAGAGTGATGGATGCAGTCTAAGGATTTACGGCTCTGCCATTTACATTCACATACAGAGGAGGTGCCATTCCTGAAAACTCTCAGCATCTGAACTTAAACTTCCATCAATAAAAGATATAACAATGTTATACATATAGAAGCAGTGCATTAAATTGTTAAGTAGATTTATTTATTTGGAGAGGCTACAGATGATGAAAGGCTGAATTCACTGCAGATAAGAAATGGAAAAGTGGGTCAATTAGAAGATGACAGTTGGATTTTGGAAGTAGATTGGGAAATGAATATTCCTAATTGTTCTAAAAATGTCAAGATTCCTATCATTTGACTGTTTATTCAGATTTAAGTCTTTTTGTCTAAGTCATCTTTGATATGATCTTTACAAGTGCTTGCTAACATAACTGTGATTCAGTTATTGCCTTAAAAACATAGTATTTTTTGCATCATATGAATACCACGTTGATTTTCCATCTACACTAAACGGTTGACTTGTAATGGTGGCAAGCAAAGTTTGATGATTAAAAATATTGCAAAACTGAAAATACAACAGAATCCTTGTTTTGTTTTCAGTTGACTAAAGCACTTTTTTTTTTTTAGCATTAAACAATGTGTTTGTATTCAATAACATGAAGCTATAAGGGTGAGTTATTTCAGCTTGTAGGCAGGAACGGAAAATTGCTTGTGTTTGAGGATTTTGCTTTGAAGGTGTTTTTTTTCCACAACTTTATAGACTAAAGTATTGAACAAATAAACAAAACAAATTCCCCCATCCCCCAAAACAAACAAACAAAGTCACCTAACTGCTAGGTTTTGGATTATATCTCAGAATTGTAAGTGCCTCCTGCTGATGGAATAAAATGATGTTAAATCTGAAAAGTAACAAGATCGTGAATACCGTGTCTTTTAAAACTCGTTTTCCTTTTTTATTACTTTGTTTCATTTCACTATTACTCTAGTTAATGCTTTAAGAATCATGAAATTATAGCCAATGTTAGAAAATTTTCAAGCATTATCAAATCTAATCTGGGTATTTAAGAGGTTGGAGCTGAAGTTCTATGACTTGCCAAGGCAAGAATTATTCAGGAGATAGAAAAAGTTGAGTATATTGTCTTCAGGAAAGCACTGAAGTCTCTGATAAGACTGGAATTCAGCTGTTGGCTATGCCATCATTCCTTAGGAGCTCCATGCTCCTAAGTGGGTCTCTTGCCTCTTCTCTTTAATCACCCATGAGAAGTCCAGGCTGTAGAAATGAGTTTTTGTTTTTTTTTTTTTTTTTTTTTTTGTTGGGGGCTAGAATAGTGCTATATCATTTGTTTAATGAGTTCAATACTGAATGAAACTTGAAGGAAAATTACTGTATATGCTAATTGTCCTTAAATGTAGTTTAGAATTATCAAGATATAATTTTCCTGCACTCTATTGAAAATTCTTCTATAAAATCTGTGAGGTATTTGAACTACTTGTTGCATGAGGGGAAAAAAAAATAGAAAATCACTATTAGAGTATACATCTGTTAATCTCTGCACTAATTTCTGGGTTCAAACTCAAAAAGACTGTACTGTTGGTTGAAACAGGTTCTGAAATTGGGATGTTCCTTTTTTATTTTTAAAAATAATTTACATCTAGTATTCTCCCTTAGCTTTTGCAAAATAAATAATTGTTCAATAATTTAATTAGGTTGTAGCATGACATTTTTTATATATAATCAGAGCTTTGGGTTGATTTAAACTTGGAAAACTTTGCCCTTATAAGGGAGATGGATGAAAGATGAGCCTAAAATAGGAGACTTGGCACATGCTTAACATCTTCAGAGGGGTATGAATGTAAGGACTGTTTCCAGCAAGATAGCTCTAGAAAAATCCCAGTATTTTAATCTGCTTAAAATTTTGGGCAGGAAGATTTCCCAATTGTGTGATAAACTCAAATAAACATGCTCAGCGTCAGAAAGCTGGAGAACTCTTGGTGCATAAAGTAATCTGGATTTTTATATATATATGAAATGAATAAATCCATCTTCCAATCATCAGTGAAGTAGCCTGTTCATTATGGATTATCTTCTATCCTCCTGTTCTGTAATCTTTGCATCTGAAGCCATAGGAAAAGCAAAATATAGGTTATGTCTGCAGAGCACCTACTCTGCCCCTCTCCAGAACTACTCACTCATATATTTTTAATATGTCCAAGAAATCGCAGCCCTTTTTCCCCTTATGAATTTGTTTTAAAGTTATGCTTAATCCAGAGGAAAAGAGCACGTTCACATGGTATGAGTAAATTGCTGTTCGTCAGCTAAACCTCAGTACCTGTTTTCTGTGTGTGTCACTACCCTGTTGCACGCAGTCCCATTTGCCCCTATGTGTGGTAAGTGTACAATGCAGCTGATCCCTCAGCCAAAAGCCAGGCTGGCTTAAAATTGGCACAAGGTGCAGCACGATGTGCCAGGACTTGCGTGCATGCTGAGCACAGGGACCTTGATCCCTACGGAGCTGTGATCCTGACTTCGGAACCGAAACCACTTTAGGTGATGTCTTGCTAAATACTTCATCTGGAGATATTAGAGCTAGGCTTTTTATTGTTTATGTAACACTGGGAGATGGTAGCCTGTATCCAATTAAAGAAAAAGTGTGTGTTGTGCTTAACCGGTGTCTATTAACTTAGTAAGTGTCCACACTTTTCTTCATTACAGCAAACCTTTAGTCTGTTTATATTGTTTCACCTTATAGGTGCTGATGTTTACAAGCCTAGTGGGATATTTGCTTGGCAGTTATGCTAATAAGCAAGCTTATAAATCTATCGACTCCATATATTAGGGTTATGCCTTGCCTAGTCCAGGCTTTTAAGGTGTGATCCTGATTGATTTACCTAGCTCGATCTAATTAACACCTCCAGTTAATGGAGTTAAAGCCTAGGGGGAAGCTTAAGCATTAACTTGTGAGGTTTAGCACTTTTTGAAGAACAATTGCTTTGTCTTGACAAGAGTTTTAGTAAGGAGTTAATTAGGTCAGAGCAGGTAACAGATCCAACATCACTCTTAATTGCCAGGCAAGGCAATGTCCTACCTGTGCAATCCCAGAATTTCAGGCTTGCTGTGATTCAGTGTAATTTCTGTTCTCATCAGTTTATGAGAGTTGTGGGTAGTACAATACAAATGTGATGAAAGGTATTATGCATTCCCTATATACTAAGATATACCCTTCACTTAGAAAGGATTTAATGACCACTTGAAATTCAGAAGTTCACTGTTTAAACTTGTTTTGTGTTAAAAGCAGTACTTGTGATTATGCTGTCTGTCTGTCTTAGGGTTTCATCACTTATTACTTTTGCATTATTAGCTCTTTTCAATAAAAATTGGCAAATGTCTCGAAGGAAGGAGGAGTAAATGTCTCAAAAACCTTTATGACAACAGAAAGCTGAATAAAGGAGAGAGACTTTATTAGTACCTCAATTGAGGAAGAAAAGGCATTAGACACAAGGGAATTGGCATTGGTAAGGGTGATCTCATAAATGTCTTAGCTATGGAAAGAGCTTTAATGTGACCAAAATCAATCAACCACATAAGACAGATCTGTAGGAAAGTAAGCTCTGTTACTTTACTCACAGTGGTTGTTTGAATATATATATATATATATATTTTTAGCAAGCATGCATTTATTTTACAAATAGCTATATCTTAAGCAATCTATGCTGAACAAGGTGGCTATTGGCTGTGTGCGTATTGAATTAACTGATAAGTTAACTTTATTTAGATTTCAGAGGTGCATTCAGGATGCATTGCATTGCCATTAGGAAAGCCAAAGCCAAGACAGATGACGGACAAAAATTGAGAATAAAAATTAATTCAGAACATGCTTGCAAATTCATTTATTTATTAATGTTATTTTATGGACTCTTTAAAAGCCATTCTGTAGGATGATGAAACAAATCTTGTTTGGGTTTACTTCTCCATATGAATGGTTTTATCTTTTTTCGAGTCATTTGGTTCAAGATGTCAGATCAGAGAAGTTTTTGTACCAAATAAAACAATGTGAAAATATTTAGGTGTATTTGTAGGGGAAAGATGCTTTAGCTTTCTGGGAAACATCAGTCTGGGATTACAGTTAAGGACAGTGCATGAAACAAAGTGACTAATCCAACTCTTTCGTATCCTTGTTGTTTTACAGAGTGACTTGATTCCTTGATTTTTTTTTTTAAATTTTTTTTCCTGTTTGGGAATCTGCATAAGATCTTTCCCTGAGTCTTGACACTGATTATATCATCAACTGTATCTTATCACTCTTCACTGTATTAAAAAAAAACAAAAAAAATTATTGTGTATATGTACATAAGGGTTGCATAATGACATTAGTAGGCTGGTCACTTTTCCGATGTATGTGAAAGTGCTTAGCAAAGGGCATTTTTTAATGAGGAGTTTGTTTTCTTTTTCCCATAAGAAGACTGCTTCATATTTGAAATGTTATCTGCTTGTTTAGATAATCAGGAAGAAGTGGAATTTTCTTTGCCTGCAAATGTGTTGTCTTTTCTGTTAATTCAGAAAGTCATTTATTGTGTGATGGGATGAAGTCTTTTCCACAAATCTCAGAGCGATCTGATATCTGCTTCTAACGTTGTCAGTGACTCGGAAAAATTTTAATTAAAAGCATTTCTCGTGTCAGTCAGAAATGCAGAAGCAATAAACTGACGTTGATTACGTTTAGTTACAATTTTGTTAAAATTTTAATAAAAAGTATAAAATGTCTTTGAGCTTTACAGTAAACCATCTTCTAAATTTTTTTTTTAATTTGAGAGCACAGCTTCATTTTTTCTTTTTTTTTTTTTTTTCCCTCCGCTGTGCTTGATTAATGAAAGGGATTAGTATGGTTCCTATTGTTTACATCTCTGTGGGCTGAGATTATTTCATTGTCCTGCTTTGCTGTTTTATTCTTGTTAGTAATATGGAAAATAAAGTTGTTTCTTTTAAAAAGTGATGTGTGTCAGACTTCTCTTGATGTGCATAAAAGGTCTGTCATACATAGAAAGGCATTATTAAATTAGGTTTATAAGCAGTGAGGCAAGCTGACTGGGGTGGGTAAGATGTGCTGTGAACAGAGATGCAGGGTTGCCAGCATCCCAAGCCAAAGCCCTCTTGTTCTTAACTGCAAACTAAAACAGCTGAGTTCTTGTGAAATGTGACTACATTGTGCAGAGAATGTTGACAAAATTTATGGATTTAATGTATCTTCAAAACCAAATAAAATTATTTTGGTGGACTTTAGTGATGCTGGTCTTTATAATTTAAGTAAACTAAGCAGTTCTGTAGTTGTGCTAATTCAAGGATAGCTGTGATTAACTTGTACTGCAACAAAAAAAATGAAGTAGTCCCCAGTTTTGTCTCTTTCTGCTTCTCATTTGAAGATTTTTTTCTTTGTGTTGTGGTTGGGATCTTCCTGTTTCCATTCCTTTCCTTTCACTTTCCATTCCAAAATAATGAAGATGGTGGTGAAGGAAGCAAGCTTTTTTCTCCAAAAGACAGCTAGGTGGAAATGAGCCAACGATCAAGTTAAGGCACCCCTTCAGAAAATCACTGCTAACTTCTTAGAGTACAGATTCCACTGTACAGAACATCTGATCCAGTTTATAAATACATAGCTAAGAAGAAAAACTGTATGTATGCAAACACTGATTAGTTTTATTTTTTTAACAAAAAAAAAAAAAAACACATTTATATTCCACAGAAATCCAAAGACAAACTATATCTCGATGAGATTGAGATCAACTTTTTTTTTTTTTTTTTTTTTAGATTGACTGACACCCTTATCTCTCCTATATGTGTGGAAACTTCCACAGTTAGAAAAAACATGACCATTAGAAAATTTGTCTTTTTCTTAATTCCTGAGTGAGAGAAGAGTTGAAGATTTTTCTGGTTCCCTCAGTTAGAGGGAAACAGAAGGCATGTGCTAAAGAGGGACAGTGCTGCAGATCCTGTCACCTGAAGGCAATGGCACCCACCATCAATGCATGCAGCTGTGGAGAGCAGTCCGAGATTTTGAGCATCCTTTTAATTGAGGATTTTTTTGTAATGTACCAACCATGGGTAGGAAATCTGAGGGGCCTGCTATCCAGGGGCAGTCGGCTACTTGAGATTATGTCAGCCCTTTAATCTGTGATTGAATTTCCAATCCAAAGGGAAGTGAATAATTTTGCGTGAAAAATGTGAGTGAGAAATGTATATTTTGACCCCAAAATCAATGCTGAGGGACATTCACTTCCATAAGTAAATTTTTCCCCTTGCTTGGGGAAAAACCCACCCCTAGGCTGAACACTACTGCTCAAAACAAGCTAAACAAACAAAACTCCCACCACCTTACTTTGCAGACTTAAGAGCCAGAAACCTGAACCAGAGCTGGACATATTGAGGACATCTGACTTTTCCAGAACCAGCATCATTAACTGTGCTTTTAAAACAGATTTAAATTTCCCCTTATAGCTGTCTGAAAATCGAAGTATGAGATAAAGATTTTCTATATTGCAATCTTTAGAAGAGATTGGTTGGTTGACCGTCCTAGAGCTGAGGAAGAGGAGGAGAGGGAAGGTTATGGAAGACCTCAAGCTGAGTCTAAGTCTTGCTCTCCCTTGGAAGCTCTAGGTGTAGAAATAGCAATGTTCTCACTGAAGATGTTTTGCACCATACTCTGAGAAAAAAGACAAGGCAAATGAAGACAGACCATAAAACTTTAAAATTAAAAATACCTCTCCCAAAACATCCAATAAATTATAATAAAAAAAAAAAAAATCAAGATGATTAAGTCTGATCAGGTTTAAAAAAATAAAAAAAATACCTAAAGGTAGATGCACATAAATTTCTGTATTTCACACTGCAGAAAGCACTTAAGAGCCCTGTGATTTGTGAAATAATCTTTAAAAAAAAAAAAAAAAGCCATCAATCTGCAAATGAAAAATGATAGCTTAAAAACGCTCAATATTATGAAGGGGACAAAGGCAGTTTGTGTGTAACAAAGAAATGAAGGAGGAGGAAAAAGAAGGCAGACCTATGATCTGAAGCTTGTGCTTGTAGGAAGTAATAAAAAAAAAAAAGCAGAGGGAACCTAAGAAGACAAGAGTAACTTTGCATTTAAGAATGTGGAAAATGATGAATTTATCTCTTTTGTATTTTGTTGTTATTTAAAAAAAAAAAAAAAAAAAAAAAAAAAAAAAAAGCCTATATTGTGGTGATAAGAGATGATTGTGTGAGTATGAAACTTTCCAGTACTAGCTCAGGAGGCTGTGAAAGAGCAGAGGATTTAGACATACTAGGTAAATCAGCTAACTCCTGTCCAATAACTTCATGGATTATCTGCGGAACTCTTTGTACTGATAATATTCATTATTATTTTCTTTCCTCAATAACTTGTTGCATGTGGAAAATTAAGATTTACTTGGAAGAAGTTCCAGACTTAACAGCCTGACGCCAGTCTTGGATAAGACTAACCCAGGAGTTGATTAACCAAGAATTAAAAGAGGTCAATATAATTAATGCTAGCCAACATAACTTATTTGACAAGATCAGCTCTGATTTTTATCTGGGTAAATGGAAAAAATAGTAGTTTTCATGCAAATATACTAATATATAATTTGTTCCAGAAACGAAGCTCAGATATAGTTTAAATAATTGAATGCTGAGATTTCTGTACAGCTCCTTCCTCTCCCCATCAGTACTGAGTGAGCATGGTACAGTGTTCCAGCTCTTACAATCTTTAAAAATATTTTTTGTTTTGTTTTAGCCCAGAAATACTGGAAAACAAAACAAAGATATCCCGACTCCTACTCTTTGCTCCCAGGACTTTTTTTTTCTGCTTAGAAGAATTCCCTGACTCTAGTCTTGAAAAACAATGTTGGCTGTCACATTTTGCCCATGTTTCTTCCAGTCATTCTGAACAATGAAATACATATAAAAAAGAGCAGATGATGAGAATTTGTATACTGTGGAGACTTAAGATATAATTAGATCTACGACTGCTATTTATCCTGGATAAATCTGTAGATGGTCTGTGGTCCATACGTTCTGACTTGGTGTTGTACAGAGCTGTAAGAAGTTGGAACAAGGAAAGTTCAAAATGCTCTATACCCACTATACCAATTATGGCTAATAAGTTGTAAATGGGGAATCACTGAGTAACTATTTCAGTGGAAAACTGCAAGTGACTTATTTGATCTATATTTACGATATGAAATAGAACCTCATATATGAAAAAAGTTTGCAAATGTTACAAAAGTTTGTGAAATGATGAACAGTGAAGAGAGCAAGCAGCTACTTCAGAACCATATGGACCACTTGGCACGTGGTAGCAAGATGACAAAATGCATTTGAATGCAATTAAATGTGGAGTCCTACATCCAGAAACAAAGGTGGCTGTTAGAAGGATGACGGTGAATAGTCAGCTGAATCCAGGAGTTGCTGATATAATCATGGCAAAAAGGACCAATGCAAATGTGGCTGGGCAAACAGAAAACAGAGCAAAGATATATACAATTAGTCAGGATGTTAAAATTTCTGTGGTAAGCTAATTATTTTGTTTGCTGCTGGCACCCATAAGTGGGGTTAAATTATAAGTGCTCCAAGCCCAATCTTTTGATTAAAGAATCAGAAAACAGCTGAAGAGCCTGGGTCTTGGGTCCCTTCAGAAAGACAAGGTTGAGGCTCAGAGAGATGACCTTTGCCTGCTGCTGTGCTCCTACACAAAGAACTGTTCTGTGATAGCGGGTCTGTAAGTTAAGCAAACAAATCTATAAGCAGATCCAGGGGCAGGAAGACTAGATAAATTTAATTCAAAACTAAAGGTGCAAGTTTTTTTCAGTAAGGATAACAACAGCAGAACACTGCATACCCATATATGGGGTGAATTTCACGGTGAGTTTTAATCAAGATCAGATGTCTGTCCCTACAGAAGAGCATTATTTCAAGTATTAATTCAAATATTAAATTAGCCTTCTGGCCTGCAATACATGAAAAGTAAGGTTATGTGATCACAGTGGATCTTGTGATTTACTAATCTGTGCTCCCTGATATGATCAGGTGCTTCCTGTACACGTTGATAGTCTTCTTTTAAGGGAACCCAAACGGGAAGGTGGAAATATTCATCGTATGAAGCTCAGTTTCCCAGCATGATAACCATCTGGCTCTTCATAGGAGACTTGAATTAATTTATTATTTTTAGTTCACTGGCGTCTTGGAGTAGGGTGGTGTTATTTACACATTACAATTGTAAACAAATATGATGCCAATGAACCAAACTTAGAGTTGCCTTTGCAGTGTATTTCATATTTAGTTGAGTAGTTTTTCATCAAATGTTAATTTTTCCAAAATGGATGCTTTATTCTATCACATTTCATTTACTTCGATCATAACTCTCTCTCTCTCTCATTTATATTGAAATAAAATTTTGGCTATAGTCATATATAAATACATAGAAACTTCTTTTTATATAAAATACTTAAATTATATAAACATATATAAATAAAACTCAATATATCATGTAAATAAAATTCAATACTTGAACATTCGTAGCCTGTAAAGCTGACAGTCCACATAAAAGGGGCAGGGTTGTAGAAAGTAATATTTTTAAACGGTGTTAATATAATAGCTATAACTTATGTTGACAGAACTCAATATGAATAACAAATCTGATTTTCAGTTGCATCCATTTTTACCAGTTTTTCATGGTAGGTATATACTTAGTACTGAATTAATAAATATTTATTCTGTGTTTTTCAATCAAAAATATCTAGCCGTTTTTGTGGGTGAGACAGCTTAAAACATTACCGTGTCCTTTCTTAACAGTTCTGTAGAATGTGTATTTTGGAATGAGAATCTAGATTTTTTTGAGAAAAGGACATATTTCATAATGCATTTTCATCTGTCCCAATGGGAAAAAATAAAAATAAAAAATGAGTGTAAGCTTTAAAATACTATGATTTCAGTAGATGAAACATCAGATATTGTCCTTATTGTGTGCACTTGTATTTTGCTCAGCATCTTTTGCAAAACAAATGCGTTATCTATATAGACTCTCTCAGCCCCGTTTACCGTACTTTTCTTATCCCAATGGGGATGTGATGCTTGGCTTGGGGGTCTGGTGGGTGATGTGGGACTGAGCAGGGCCAGAGCGATACTAGGAGAGGTGTTGTGTCCGGCAGACTGTGCGGGAGGCGCTGCTTGCTGTGCTGAAGAGGAAACAGGAGGGCACATCTTTTCAGAAAGCTGTCTATTTAGAAATGAGAATAAAGATTAGAGACTCGCTATTCTTCTGCTCTTCACAGTATCTGTGAAAGTAAGCTAAATTAGATGACTTGCTTGCTGGCTTGCTTGCTGTTGCTGGTCCTGTGATCTCGAAGCACTGGAGACTGCATCGTTCAGTTCCATGCCTGTGTATACATCAGACGACAAACCTTGGCTGGGTCCCTGCATACAATTTAACTACAGTTTTATTTAGCACATATGATGGACCTGTTCTTCATAGGAGTGCTGTTGGATTGCTGCCGTAGTGGTAAGAAAAAATGGATGGTGAGAGTAGAAGAGCTGCCTCTGGGGCAGCTGGAAGGAGCTGGGTTCTGTGCTGGGCTGTGCCACCCATTTGCTGCGTGATGCTTGTGTGTCACTTAGCTTTTTAGGAGGTCGTCACGAAATATGTGCCTTGCTTGCCTCTCTCAGCTCTGGGCTGATTTGCAAAAATGCTGAGTGCTCAGTCTTCTCAAGGAGAAGCTGTACTTTGACTCAGGAGATGATGTGCTTTGAATATTTAAATACATATATTTCCTACTCTGGAAAATAAGGGCCTAAGTTTCCATAATAACCACCTATATTTATATGCTGCCTGTTGCTCATGCTAGAAGCAGGCATAATGCTGACCCTAAATGCTAATGATGCTGTAAGTGAATCACGTCGACTTACTGATGAACTTTGTAGAATATTCTCTCTGGAAAATAATTCTTGCCACCGAACAGCTCTGAAACTTGCAAGAAATGATGCATGGAGTCATGCAATAGGCAGTGGAAGTAAGACAAAATAGTGAATATTGTAGTGAAGTATAGAGGGCAGCACAGTTGGAAAATGGCATGTGTGTGGTTAAATGTTGTGTTATAATTCATCTATGTGAGGAGATTGATTTGCTCAGGCAAGCTAAGTTAGGCGCTAACTCAAGAGATTGATTTTCTATTCCTGTGCTCTATTTGTTTGTGGGTTTTCTTTTTTTTTTTTTTTTGGGGGGTGGGTGGGTGGGTATAGGGGCAGCTATCAACATGGATGCTGACTGAATGAGATAAACCTTGTTTTACTGTGAAATGAGTTTTCATGTGAAATGAGTATTTGTTGGTACTAAGGGACTTCGTGCTTTTTTTTTTTTCCTTGTCCTTTTCCCTTTTGTGGTTTTATAACTTAACTTGAATACTGAAAAGATTTATATGGATAGGAAGGAAGCGGTGCCTCTTCAAGATACAAAGGTACTAGCAGAAAGAAGTAGCCCTGGGATCACTTAATTCCACTTGCTTTCTGCAGATGGTTTTAATGGCTTTAGAATCCTGCAGATACTCAGTTGCACTCACGCCAAATTAACTATTATCTTGTAACTGGCTATAAATACTAAGGAATAAAACAACTCTGAAGAATGCTAATTTATGGTTGGAACTCCAAATCTTCTGTTGTAGATATTAAATGTTTTGTTTCACTCCCCTGTTAGTATCAGTTCACTGCCTTAAGCGTTTTCTTGGCTCTTTGGGGTAAGGGAACCCAAAACACGTTGCCTGAAACAAAGGGGGGTGGGACATGACTAGGACCCTTAGGGGTACTGCAAATTCAAGTAAGTACAGATCTTGTCGGTACTCAAAAGTGCACGTAATGGGGGATTTTATTCTGTCTGTCTGGGTGATTGGTGCACACAGTGTACATGTGGTGTGAATGCTCATACTTTTAAAATTTGTTGTTCATACTTTGGGAGAAATACTATAAGCTTAGAAAGAAAATTGTTGCATTGGAATGGAAATGAAATTTAAGATATACACGGAGTCATACAGTTTGATTAAAAGCTGATGTACTTCTTCCTTCCCCGTCTAATAAAAAATAAAAAAAAAAACTTTATTAGCTGTAGTACTTGCACACAAACAGAAGTGAATTATCAGATCATCTCAGCTCTATTGGTGTGTATGTTACAGAAAGGAAACAAGTTTGGGACAGATACAGTAGGATATTTTTATGTTCCTCCATGAGAAGAAAAGCTCTGTAATTCTGGAAATCAAATTGCACACATAGTAAATTAAAATTTATGGAATATCCAAACATTTAAATAAGTAAAACAGCAAAGTATTAACCAATGTCATTTTGGATAGTGTTTTTATTTTATTTTATTTTATTTTGGTATATGTTTTTCTTCTTTTGTTGGTTTTTGTGTGGTTTTGTTTTTTTTTTGGGGGGGTGGGGAGGGAGTTGAGTGTTATTGTTATTTCTAGTGTGTTATTACTCAAAAGAAGGCTTAATATCTCTGTGTTTTGCAGTGTGAGAAACAGGGCAAGTGCATTTTCCTTGAAACCAAAAAAACGGTTCCTTCTAATGATATAGAAGTCTGAAGTTAGAAAGCTAGAAGGTGATGAGGGAATAAGCAACAACAGTGACAGGCTGGGAAAGGGAATATGCACACTGGCAGAAGTTCAGTTCTTTGAGTAGCTTACACTGTCATACATTGAGATCATATAATGTAATTTTAATATTTAAATTTTGCTGTTCCATTGTCAAAACAGTCTATTAAAAACACCATGTTGGTTTGACAAATAAAATAATTTTGCTCTGAAGAACTTCAGTAAACAGGCAATTAACCAGCAGTATTGGCAGAGCTAGGCAATTT